>NW_017275847.1:511831-642909 GCF_001594065.2 Cyphomyrmex costatus
CCCCCCCCCCCTTACCTTAAGATTATATTTTTAATTTCAGTCTTGATAAAAACTTGAAAAATGTAAATTTTGCTTTTCAGCATTGCCCCACTTAACATTCTAAATAAATATTACTAAATAGACAATTACCACGAAGTAATAAAAGTGAAAAATCAATTTTTAGATATATGTATATATAATTAAAGTTTTTGCTTTTTGGATACAAAATGTTTTATGAATACTTATAGTAATGCACAAATTGACTCCAGTTTTTTATTAAAGTACAGATCAGCAGCAACTTTGAATCGTAACTTCAATTGAAGAATTAATCCTGCGGTTCTTTGATCAAGTCCGTTGTCTTATTTTCATTTGATTTCAAAAGTTCAACTTTTTGTAGCTCTATCGAGGTTCCTCTTTCTTTTCTTCGCTTCATCGCAGAAGTCCCAAGTCTATCTTGCCTATAAAATACTAAAAGAAATTCGTTTAAAATTCACAAGCCACGCTTTTTCGATCAAAAGCTTCATTTGATCCAAGCGTTTAAAGCGCTGAAGAAACTAGAGGGTTTAGGATCTCAAAGACAGGGTTTAAGAATTTGGAATTTAGAATCCTTGTACCACACAGAAAAAACTAACACATCAGAATATGAAGATATAATTTAATATTGAAGTCAAAACTACTTCAAAGAGAGATTTTTTTATCAATATACATATATATATATTATAGTATAAAATTTTATAACGTTATGTAGGTATATATGAATTTTTTTATTCTTTTTTTTAAAAAAGTTATAGAGTTAAACAATTCAATACAAAGTAGACTCGAAAATTTCAAATAACAAGAATAAAAAGGTCTAATGAGAGTATATTCGCTGTTATTGGTGCGATAAAATATAAGATATATTATAGTAAAAAAGAGAACAAAAGAAATTAATACAATACTTTATTGAGTTAAGGATAATTTGTTAAGAAGATTTGTATCTTAAGGATGCTTCTGATAACATTGAGGCGAAGCATTGAGACGCGATAAGCACAGAGTTAATTCGGCCAGGTGCTATCATAGCCAAAATCCGAACTCAAACTCCTCCGGATGCAACGGTCCGTGAATGTTTGACCACACAATATTTGATACTACGTCCGTAGATATTCCACTTCCAGGATCTAATCGTTACTCGACCCAGATAATGGTTGACAGGAGTGAACTGTTCGCGATTTGAACGCCCGCGGATTTTGAACGAAACCCAATGTAGAAAGTGCATACATCCAATCAAATATGAATGCATCAAATATATGTATTGTATATACAGTGGATTTTTCAATAAAACAATTTTTCGCGATTACGCAATATGAAATTATAAATATGAACCATGCTTTTGTGTACTTGTATGCGTATTTACAAAAATCTAATACTGGTTAAATTATTATTGACAGATAGTATAATAATTATTTATTTGAAGTGTGCATTCAACAATATGTTTTTAATAGGTCGGGTTAATTGATTGTATTATATTTATTGTAATTTTTAATATATGCTTAGGAATGAAATAATACATATTATATTAATGTATATTGTGTTATAACAGTATACAAACATATTAAAATGTACAAGTTATTTAAGTACATTACAATATGCAAAATTTTGTACCGATGGTATACATAAAGATAATATTTTGAAAAATAAAGTTTAAAATACAGATTAAAATATAAAACTTTAAGAATTTTGTAAGTCAGAAAAATTAAAATCGTATACAATTTCGAGTGAATAAAAATTACAAATTGATAGCTCTTGAAATAGCATATGTTTAAATACTTCATTTAAGTTTTAATTCTTTATTTCAGCTTTATATGTATTTAAATATTGATTATAATTCATCAATATTTCAAAGTCATAGAATAATTTTTCTCTAAAGGATGATGTATTCTTTGTCAGCGACGTGACAAATTGGAAAAAATAGCCAGGGATTGCTCGTCAATCCTATTTGAAATTGTATTCACTGACATAGGTGCAAACAAGTGGTAGATTAATATCACGTGACAGTTTAATTGGGGCAGCGTGGATTAAACTGGAAGCGTGGAAGGGTCAGCTGGACATTTTTCATGGCCAAGCCAAATAAATAGGACCATCCGGGTCGGCGGTCCTGACGAGCAGATAAATTCCTGTCACGTCGGTGTCCTGTTCCCATCTCCGAGAGCCTTCTGTCCCGTCGATTTATTCCAAAAATTGCAATAAAGTTAGCTCTGATAGCGAAGTGATTTTGCTTCACCGAAAAAAAGGGACGCTAGAATTGGCAACTCGCTTTCAATCGCGTTGCATTTGAGTCTCGATTTGTACTATCGATTCGATCAGCTGGTACAAGAAGACGAACAATTGATCAGAAAGTCGAGGATCAAGCGGCATCACATCGAGAGCAACCCTCGAGAATGCCTCGTCCTTCACCGCGAAGTAATCTCGTCCCTGATGTAGAATGAGGGCGCGAAAAGAAGCGAAAGGGATTCGAGAGAGAAAATTGAGGAAGGATAATATCCTCCACATCCATTCTAGAGGTCGCAGTTTCGCGAAAAGGTACGAGGCATCCGTAGAAGCCGGTTAAGTTCGTCCTTATTGTTCCGCGAATTGGATTCGGCGGACTTAGACAGGAGGCTTTCTGGAAAATGTTGCGACCGTATCGTCGCATTGGCTGATTAAAGATATCCTCGATCGTCGTTTAGGGATTCTCGCGCACAGAAAGATACTTATCTACTCTTCCACAAACTTTCGCAGTAACTGTGCGCTAACAAACTTATGTGAATCCTTTGATATTTACGCTAAATCACCTATCCAGTGTGCATTCGGAGGAAATTTGCATCTTTAAGTCCTTAAATAGGATTTTCAAGCTCTTCCACTTTGCTAAATCTTGGAGTGTTAGGGTCATGCGTTTCTACCACCTTGCTCTTGTTACTTAAACTTTATCAGAAACTTGATATAAAATTCTTAAATTAATTCTTTGTTCCGTATATAATACGGAATAATTGAATTCTCTGAGATCAAACCAAATCAGAAAAAAAACTTTCTAAAAAGAATTTCGATTTATCTTGGTATATCGCTTGAAAATTTAATTTTAAATTTCAAGCAAAATTGAATCTCAAACTTTTACCTTTATGGCTTCCATCTTTTAGTCAAGACTGTTCACTGCATTTATTTTCTTTAATTTTTACAAATGCTTCAACTTGTAAATTTTTCTTATTAACTAATATCTTTTATTCGCGTTCCAATTACTTATATACGATCCATTATTATTTCTTATAGAAATGTCGATTTGTAACTCTATAATGTTATCTAGTTCTACCTCGAAGGGTCACTCGGATCCCCTAGGTGGTCTTCCGACGTTCCTTCCGTTTCCAGGAGAAACGACCATGGTGCAACAAACAACCCACAGGTTATTTGTCTTCGTTCAGTATACCGAGAAAAGCGGGCCAGAAGAAAGGTGGGTGAGTAAGGAGGAGAATGAAACATGGAAAGGATGAGAGGGTTATGAAGAGAATTCGCGAACGCAGCCGCAGCTGCGTCGCACTTTCGAAAAAGCTCCTGCCAGGGATTTCGTTTAGTCTCGCGAAGAGACATGGAATTTCACCCCCGTCCCAAGAGAATTTTTCATTTAGCCCGCATTATTTATACGCACGCTTTGGCTACCTCCCAGAATTTTCCGTGAATGTTTCATGCGGAAATTAACGTGCCGCGTCTGCATCTTCTGAAAATGAAACTGCTTGTCCTGAGGATTTTGCTGAATGTTGCATTATGAAACCATTCCGGGTCCAAAAATACATGTTATTTATTTCCATAAAATTTATTCTTGACCTAAATATTTAAATGGGACATTCTTGTCTGATTTAAAAGTATCTAGATTTAGAGTTTTCAATTTACAAATGTAAGAGAATCATTTTATAAATGACTACTATTATATAACAAGTTCCACAATTTTATTAATTAAATTAGTACATTAATATTTTTAATAACATTTTAAGTGATTCTTTGTTGTTATTTAATTTTTTAATTAAATGAATTTACACTGTTTAATATATATATTTATTTGCTTAGCAGCTCCTTGATTATTAAATTTTTGCAATTTTCCGAGATAAGTAATTTCTTGTTTGTGAACTCTTAATTATAACTTTACATGTTTATTTAATATTTGTAAGCAAATCAAATTTCAGAAGAGTTACACAATTTTATTAATAAAATTCATTAATATCTTTTTAATAGCATTTCAAGCCTTGTCGTTATTCAATTTTTAATTAATAAATTTACACGTATTTTTAATAAATATATTTATCTGTTTTGTTTAGCACTTTAATTATACTCTTACATCTCTAAAGCATCGTACATATTCCGAAGTTTTATTTTGAACTGAACACATCGAGCAGAATTTGCGTAACACGTTAGGATTTTGAATAAATTGGAATGGAATGGGTCAGAAATCGCACCTCAATTTATTATTACACTCCAATTAACTAAAAATGTGCTATATTGATTTTGACGAATGGTATAGTGTTCAGCGTGAAAAAATCTTTAAGGTATGTATCATGATATTTTAAAGAAAAGTAATTTTTTGTTCAACCGTTTAATTATACAGAAGGTGTGTTTAAAATTCAAACAGCCATAACTGAAGAAAATTAGTCGTACGATAAAGAACTAAAATTTATTTGAAAGATCTTGAATTGTATTTTTAAGTTCTATTAAGAAGCCGTAGATTTTATTAAGAAACATGGTTTTTTGCTATACAACATATTAAAAATAGCCGCTTTTTTTGCCCATTTTACTAAAATATCTGACATGCTACGCTAATTCAGCCAATAGCATTTGCTAACGGTGTGAAAAAGACTTTGAAATATGCTCTTCAGAAAGAAAAGGAAATAATTTTTTGTCAAACTGTGTTATTGAGTTTTTGCACTGTCCTGGATAAGCAGAGATTTCTCATCTCATCTGTTAACTTTTAATTATGGGTAATTTTACGTAATTATTTAATATTTATAAACAAATAAAATTTCAAAAAAAATTAAAATGCTGAATTATTGCTTTAGAGAAGCATCCAAAATATAACCGGAATTTCAATAAATCGCCTGAAGGCTTCTACAAGCGTACAATGCATTTGTATACACACTCACCGGAAGCATAGTGGCGATCTTTCGATCGATCGATTGGGAGTAGAACTGGTATTGGATGGCGGCCTCTTGGGTCCTCTTCGCCAGCATCAGTCACGAAACGCCGTTTTCTGGCTAGTCAATTTTGCGGCATTGTACGAGAAATATGGCGGAAATGGAGTTCTTCCGTTGCGTGGCTCTACGAGATACACAGTCCCTTTTCTTCCCGTCAATCTCGTAAGAAAGCACCACGTCGTGAATAGCTTTCCGATGCTCGTACACGCTACCGTGTCTTCCTGTGCCTGTCATCCTGTCGCAGTGCATTCTCTTTTAGATACTCCGTGATGCACCTGCGCTATTCTAACATCCATGCACTGACTGCTGCTGGACCGTCCAGCTAAATCGTTGTTAAAATTAAGAGAACAGAAATTATATTAAATAATAAGTAAGTATACAGAAAATATTAAAGCATTAATAAAATGTAGAGGATATATTGTATATAATAATGAAAAAAAAGAAATACGAGTAATTGCTTTAACAAACTATTTAGATTTGCCTCTTTGCATCTATATATATCTGCTACTCTGGAAATGAAGCTCCTCACGATCTCATTAACTTAATCCGCAAAAATGAGACGAGAACCTCCTAAGAAATTAATCCAAACAAAAAACTCTTTACATCCAATAATCCGCTTTAAAAATGAAAGACCTTGCTTACAAATTCTTAAGCTGTTTTATCCTTAATTCCCTATATTTTTATATTTTACTTATATTATTATAAGATATATAGAATTATTGAGCTATATTTTAAGTAAAATTTAGTTACCATGTTATTAAATTAATATAGATACAACTTGTGCCAAATGATAGGATTAATTCCGTAGATTCAAGCTTCCAAGAATCTTATCGTGTACACGTTGGAATCGTATCGTTCTCGCCCGAATTAACTAGCAAACGTATCGTTAACTACGATGCTCCATAGTATTAGTGTAACCGTTATTCGTTGCTTTGAATATAGTTACTCGGCATGCTAAACGAGTCTGCAGGACAGTACATTGTCCAAGACCTCGACTTATGCCGGTAGTCGCGTTTATGTTTGCCACTGAAGTTGGCAACTGGTATCCGCCGACCAGAGACTATTTGAGTTTGCCAAGTAGTAATAATTGTTCACCACAGCACTGTCTAGACGATAACGGCATTCCGCTATCGCTAAAATAGTCAGCTGTAACTCTATAGAAAGAGTTAACCTTTTCAAGAATAGTCTCTTGATGTAATCATCCCAGTCTTATATTTTCTTTTCTTCACGTGTTTTATCGATCAAAAATCTATGCTGCAACTAATTTGCATTATAACTGCTATCATAAGCAGCATGATAAGATTAAAGGATCTTATAAATTAAAATTAGTTTTTGTAATTGGCCGTAAACATGATATTACTTTCGCATTTTTAAATAAAGAACAAAATATTAAATGTGTCTGAAAATATATAATATATTGACCTGTATGAATTTATTTACGTTTATAAATAATTTGGATAAAATATTACAAGTATTTTTGTATACTAATATATTAATTGCATCGTAAAAATATTAATTTATGTTTAAAGATAATTTTTACAAATTTTGAAATAAAATTGCTTTTACAAAAATTTAAATAAACGAATAATTAAAAATGATTATATTATAACTTTTATTTTTATTTAGCTTTTATTAATTTTGTATTAAGATTTTTATCACATCAAATTTAATTTCAATTAGCTTGAAAATTTTGAAAAAGGTTTCTCGGATTTTTTTCTTTTTATTTTCTGTCTCTTTTCTCTTCTAATTAAATGTTGGGTTTAGCCCATGTTGGGTTTAATCCCAGTAAGTTATAATAAACATGAAAAAAAAAGTAAGGAAGAGAAAGTAAGAGCATAAGAATGAATTATAAAGACGAGAGAGAAGGAAAAAGAGAGAAAGAGTAGAGAAAATAGAAGAAAAGTACAGAAACAGTTTAAAAGACAGTAAATAACAATAATATAAAGTTGCTTTAAAATATAAAGTTAATGACGAATTAATTATGATAAATTAAGATTTAATTTATAGAAATAAATTGAATATAGTAACAATTAATTTAAATGATATCAAATTGATTTAATTTAAAGCTACAAAAATTGAAAGCAGTAAGAAAGTATGTTGTTTATGAAATAAATATATATATATATATATACTATAAATTAGATCAGTTTATAGAATATATTTATATTTCACAAACAACATACTTTTTTTCCAACTTTGAAGTTTTAAATCTGTTGCACTATTTACTTTACTAGTAAATTGAATTTTAAATTATCTTAATTATTTATTATATTTCAAATCCTACAAATTCTTTATATAGTTTTTGTATATTTGTATAATTAATCTTTCCTCCAGTATAATATTATGTATTTTATAGATATTTTTTAATCTTTTAATTTATTTATGATAATTTATTTATAAGCATGAAAATGTAAAAAATACTCACAAAATAAATACCTCTTACAAAATATTTTATAAAGTACCTTATAAACTGTTACAATCTTTGCAACCTCATCTTTAATATGTGTATGCAATTGTGTTTTGATTTTGAATTGCAAACTAATTCAACATCGATTCTATTTGAAAATTAATTAGCTAATTATTAACAAAGAGCTATAATGAGTCATTCAATTCTATACAATATCCTCAGCTGATTTGACAATTTATTAATGACCTGATTTAGTAATCTAGTTGACTGCCATATGATTATCATAATCTGATGTTAATAATATATATATATTATACATATATATATACCCATGCGTTATGTAAATTTCTCTTGCTCTTTGTAAATAACAATTTATAGCCAAGTATAGTCAATTATAATTATTAAAATATACATGTGCCTTCAATAAATATATTATTATTAATTTTAATCTTAATATATTATGCAAAGGTAACATTTGTGTATAAGTAGAAATAAACAAAGAAATAAATATATATTAGTTTCAAACATAAAAAAAATACAATTAAAAATACATTAAAAATTTTTTTTACATTACACGATTGCAAAAACGTATTTGTAAAAATTAATTATGCATATTTTTTATGTTTCAGGATACTGCGAGTAAAACCTAAAGGAGCCAATATTTAAAATTTAATTAATTATAATTAGAAAAGAAAACTTGTCACAGAGTTGATTGCGCAAATTGAGTCCTAGTAGATAGAAAAAAAAGGAATACTACAAAATGTTCGTGAATTATGATCTACGAAATGAGAAACACGATAAGAGTTATAACACTAAAGACTAACTTTTTGAGAATTAATTTGAACAAATAAATTATAATCAATTATTCTTGCTTGATATTATTGAGTGTACAAACAAGATGCTAAAAGACGGTTTGGATTGAATCTATGTCGACATTGTTCAATAATTCGAGAGGTCCCAGGAAAGCGAAAGGACTCTCTAATCCAAGTCATGACTCACACAAATGGTAAGATTTAAATATTTATTACAAATACATGAAGTATTATGAAACATGATATAATTATTACAATTATATCAAACATTATGAAAATAAAATAGAATTATTAATCTAATTACTATTATTGTTATTAATCAAGTTATTATTATTGTTTTAACAATTTAACTGACAAATTTGACGTTAAAAATTAATCTTTTTCTTAATAAAATAATATTTTTATAATTTTATTTAAAATAAGTTTTAGAATATTATATATATATATATATATATATATATATGAGAGTTAGTAATTAAATTTAAACTTTTTAATATTATATTTTATTTATATCTTTTTAAGAAAATTTTCGCATAACTTTTGATTCGTAAATCAGCGAGATGGATTCGCGGCAAGATGGTCGTAACGTTGATAAGGAAGAGAAATTATCGAGGCGAGTGACGGAGCCGAAACAGCTTATCTCCTTTTTTCCCGCCACGTGGATCACGAGGAAAACGTGGCATCGTTACACAACGTTGAATTTCCTTCTCCTCTCCAGGCCGATAAGTACTGATTTCCATAATGGCTCCACGTACGAGTGCACTCACTTATCCCCTACCCTTTCCAGCACTTCTCTCAACCCCCGACTATACCCCTTCTCTGCAACTGTTCGTATATATACATAGTATGTACATATATATGTTCCTTTTCTATCCCCTCATAGAAACTTCGAGTAATTCTCCGTAATTTTATCTCATAATGTGAATTCAAGACTCGATAATCGCATCGAGACGCGATTAATTTTTTAATTTACGGCCTCTTTGTATGCCAAAATGTCGCGACGTTTTTGTGATAATGCCAAGAATTCTACTGATGAAGAAAGAGAGAGAGAGAGAGAGATATGGACTTTTTATCTTTACATATTTCTTAAACTCTACGTTTAATATTATTCTTTCTTCTTTATTTCTAGCCTTAAAATGAAAGAATGAAATTATTTTTCAAACTGTTCACTTTTGGTTATTTTACTTTAGTACTCACAACATAAACTCGAATAAATTATCATTTATTATTTTTAATTATTGATCTTGCTACAAGTTTCATATTATCTCATTTCTTATGAAATTAAATACTGAATAAATATGATATATAATAGGCCAAATGACGGTCAAGAGCAGGATTTTGGTTGCTAATATAATGTGTAAATTTTATTTACTACGTATGTAGTCCCTTAATCGCGTGCCGAAATTTTTTCAGACTTCCAACGCAACTCTAATCAACTACCGTAGTAATATCACGTTAGTTAAATTGACACAAGCAATCTAACAATTTTTGATGCTTATAGCATCTTATTGAATCTTAATAAAATGTTGAAAGACATATTAAAATTTAACGATGTAATGTTAAATTAATGATAAATCGAAATCTGAGAAAAATAAGATTGCGAAGAATATCACGAGTTGGCGTTTCGTCCCGGCTTCCCACTACTAGACTCATCAGTAAGGTAATGTAGTGGGAGTCTACCTTAGACGCCTGGGGAGATATTAGAAAGAAGTTCTATATAAACGGATAATTATGTATCACTGAAGTATGTAAATACTGAATGTTAATAATTAATAGTAAATATAAAATACATTAAGATGAGTATTTATTTAAAGCTGTAGAGAAACATTAAACAGAGATTAATTAAATTTACTTCAAGATATTTAATTTTGCTAAAATATGGCAAACGTACGATGTCTACAGAAAGTGTTTCTCCACGCTTATCGAGTCTGAAAGTTTCCCCTTCTCGCGCTTATCCATCGCATTCAGCTCTTGTCGCTATTCCCTTCGGCCATTTTACTTTATCTTTCATCAAAGAGAACGCAGATGAAACTTTCTGTCGCAAGATTAGAATTCGCTAATAATCGAAGGATGAAAAAGGTTACTATCATGTATCCTTGGCGAAACCACCCTCAGAATATCGATTACCCATCATTGAGATGTATACTCGGTTATTCGTTCTTTTATTCTATTTTCTTTTTTTTTTTTTAATATCATTGTCATTTTCCAATAGAATCGATGTAACCGCGGTGCGTATTAATTAAATATTGATATAGTTAATTGAACGGGCACGTTAAATAAATACACCACCAAACCAGCAACGAGAACCGCCACGTCCTGGAAATTAAAACTAACAAAAACATGAAATTAATTGATGCTATCGAGCGAGCAATCGCGTGCGAAATAATTCGCGATCGCAATAAAGCGCAATTTTAATTGTTTTAACATTACTTACTGCAACAAAATTTCAAGTTGGTATTAATTACTGTTATTATTATGGAATGGTATTATGAGAGAATCGTTTTGTCGTCTTCTTATCTATATCAGTCATCGTACTTATAGTTTACTAATATCTAATTAACTTCAACTTTGTGTCTTATTTAATTTGGAATATTATTAATATCAGATTTAACGTAATAAATTTTGTCATATTAATATATTAATATTAAAATTTAACGATGTTTTGTAAAAAATTAATTCATTATTTCCTTTCATAAAATTAATTTTTTTATCGATAAAAAAGATTTCTTGTTATTATTCTTCGATCTAATATAAAATAAGATCGATATTAAAGACAGTCATATTTATTGCTAAAAAGATTTAATTTTTACTCTTGTATTTGATACGCGTAATTTATAATCAATGATCTATAAATTTGCGATATACGTGTAATATGTTTTTGCAGAGAAGAGAGAGTCTACTGGGATGAGGGAGACTCAACGGCGTCGTAATTAATCGTGCAGGCGTAAATGAGAGACGATCGTTACGGGACGCGGAGGTGATCCATAGATCGTGTCGGGCGCGATCAGTTGCGGTAGCGTGGGCGAGGCGGGGGAGGGTGGCAAGATGGAACTCTTCCTGATCCTCGTTTGCCTGGTCGCGCCACCCGCCCTCTCGCTCTCCATCAAGAGCAAGCTCAACCCACGGATCGTCCAGACGCGCTACGGCGAGGTACAGGGCATCACGAGGTCTTTCGAGTATACCAAATTCCTCAAGCCGATTGACGTATATCTCGGAATACCCTACGCCACACCACCTGTCGGTAGTAATCGTTTTTCCCCAACGAGAGCACCGAGTCCTTGGGAAGGAGTCAGGTAAAATGTACTTTTTTTTTTAAGATAAGAACCAACATCATTTCAACGAGTTTAATTTATCGTGATAACGGTCTAATTATGGATCAAGTTACAAAATTAAATATTTTACAGATATATACATATAAAGGTATATTTATGAATATTGTTTATCGAAACTTTGAGGCTTTTTCTACTATAAACTATGCAGAAAGTTATGTCAAGGGTAATCAGTTTTTATTTTTGTATGTAAAGTCGATACATTTCTCTTTTCAGTTAAAGCAAATACTTTCAAATTTTATAACAAGCACGATCTTCTCGAAATACTTCAGATGCCGCGCAATCTTCTTAACTCGAAGTGTCTGAGAATATCGCAAGATATACAACATTCTAAAATTATGCCGAGATATTCCTTAGCAAATCTTTCAAATGCCAATGTTATACTATTATCAAGTCTACTTACAATTACATAACTACCAAAAAGTTTTAAATTTTAAAATAAAAGTAGTAAAACAATGTTGAATCGCTTTGTTTTTATTCTTAAAATTAATGAGAAAGAGAAATTATAATTAATTAATTAATGACAGAAATTAATTTAGAAGAAGATCCACATATTTTTAAGATATCAATTTAGGTATTACAATATTATACGCTTTATAGTTAAGACACCTTGTAGTTCAATATACATACGTACGCCCCGAAATACATTCTCTTCGACGATGTTCGTCCTTATTGAACATGGCGACGCGTATTCTATTCGAAACTTTGATCGTTCAGTTCGTTGTAACGCACGAACGATTTCCGATTTCCTCTGCAGATTATCGGACTCGGTGGGTCCAGTCTGCCCCCAAAAGCTGCCGGACATCGCAAACGAACAGGAAGCGCTCGAGCGAATGCCTAAGGGTAGACTAGAGTATCTGAAGAGACTGTTGCCTCATCTGCGTAATCAGAGCGAGGACTGCCTCTATCTGAACATCTACGCGCCTGCAATGGGTGAGTGAACGTAAACCCTTTAGCGATTCAATCGCACGAGCAACTTTGTAACCGTCATGCGCAATTATGACGATATCTGCTACCATAAATAAAAATTTTAAGTATCTAAATTTCGATAATAAATTTTAATAATTTGAATGCTACGGAAAACTGATGGTGATTAGTACTCATAATGATTTCTTACAAAAAAAAAGATTTTTAACTTTTATAATGAAACATCTCTGAAAACTCTTTTTTTATCTCTTACAAAAATTCAATTTAATACTAGAAATTACTTATTGAGTATTGAAGGCATTGACAAAATTTACTGATAAGTGTATAGGGCTAAGAGCTGTGTGGATTACATTTGCTAACCTTTTATAATCTTAATATATATCAAAATAAATACCACATACGTTTCGATACATAATTCGGTCATTTTCAGTGTTGTTTAAATAACTACTTGAACGGTCACATTTTAACCGCAAATGTTTTGTAAAATTATATGATTTAGAGATTATACATCTTAAAAGAAACCTATTACTTCTCTGTATGAATATACAATCATCGGTGTCAATTTTATAGTTGTAAAACGAAGTCCAAATATTAAAATTATATCATATCGGTCCGTTATTTTTGATTGCAGTAGTCGTCAATTAATCTATTATTCACTCTCGTATTTAATTTTTTAACAATTTACGTTCTTCCATAAACTGATTATGTATATTGAGTTTAAAATATGTATTGGAAATCCCCTTTTTCATACATTAAGATGTTAACGAACTGTACTGAAAGGAAGTGTAGTTAAACTGATCTATCAGGTATCGAAACTTCTTTATATGCATACGTTCTCTGCCCTACGAAGTTGCAACCAAAGACGATGCTCTCGACACTATCTCGAGGGACGAACTTTGTAACGCTATTTTGCAGAATTGCATTCACTTTGTTTAGTAGCGTATGAAGTCCTCTAAGTTTTTTTTCTCCAGATTTTTAAATAATGAAAAAAAATTTTTTTTAATTTTAATTTAGATTTAATTATTAATTTGGATATTTGAATAAAGAAACTTTTTTTTAAGATTGTAAGATTTAAGTTTAATTGTATCCCCAGAAGAATGCTTAAAAAATAAAATTATTAATATTTTTTCTCTTTTAATGTCAAATAATTTAACAATAATCGCTTTTTAGCAATTAGCGTTGTTAAAAATGAATTCTTTAGCGAATACATAAATTATTTTTGCGCGTGGATATACATAATGAGTCCAATCCGTCAACTCTCTGGAAAAAACGGAATTTTAGATGGGCATTAGCAGATGAAGTAATCCTTACTGGTCGTCGAGCCAGCAGCGTTGAACGAATGGCACGGAAATCTACGAATGGTTGGGGGTAAACGGAAAGGCGGGAAATGCGGGAAAAGCCTGAGGCAGGAAAAGCCGCTCCCGGCAAAGCAAGACGTTTTGTTCGTTACAGAGTGTCCCGATTAAAAAACGATTTTTAAGATGATTCACTGGCGGTCCAAATTGAATCGCTAATCTAAGTTTGAGGGAACTTTTCGTAGAGTTGGGGAAAGCCATGTGAATTATGGCGGCCGGGAATAGATGTCATTGACCTCCGTGCGATCCCAATATAACGGCGGCTCGCGCGGATGGTCTGAAACTGAACTTCTCCGGGATTGTGCAAGTTATTGAGTTTCAGCTGGACCAACATCTCGTTGAGAAGACACGCGGAACATTCCAAATAGATCGGAGATTAGAGTTCACATGATGTGTAATGACTAAAGTCGAGATGATGTAATTGGAAAATCTTTTTTTACAAAGAAAGCATCCATTTTGGAGCTTCTCTTTCTTGAATTTTTATCTTTTCATTATCTTGAATAATGATTTACACATACTCGTACACACGTATGAACGCGTATTCGATCAATTTATACTTAGAGTTACCTATACATATATTCTTGTAAAGAATTTTCTTAGGGTAAAGATGAGACGGGGTGGTCACATTTGCCGTTCAATTTCCGGCTGTGAGACGCATGAAACAGCTTGCACAAGCAAGAGGAAAAGCGAAATTTTCTATTTCGCCCGAGAAAATTCAATGAAATACGATTATTGAAACACCATTCACTCTGGCCGACATACGTGGAGACATAAAAAGCCTTCCCTCAAGCTAAGGAAAAGGCCGAAGGAGAAAGTTTGGCGAGAGATATAAGGGTGGGAAAGAGCTTAGGTGACGGCAATAAAAAGGGTTGAAGATGAAGAGGCACAACAGCAAAGAAATATATTGCGCGTACCTGCCACGATGTTCGACATTGCCTCCATGGTTGGAAACTGAAGAGAATGACGCGAAGAGATTTATCAAATATTTCTCATTTTTCTGACGCGCGCGCCACTGACACGTGGCACGAAATTGCTTGTTGAAATCTCTGCGCCATTACGAGCTGCGTGAAACTTTCGCGAGATTATAGTGTGAACTCTAATAGATCTGTAAATCCTTCATAGTCTTTGTCGTTTGAAATTGAAGAAGTTGCTAGAATTTCTTAGTATTTAGTAAAGTAAGTTTAGATTATCTTACTTGCTTACAATGTCGAAATATAGGAATATTTCCAGCATTCGAAAATGTTGAAGATGCAAATTAATCTCTTTCTTTACTAAATGTTTAATAAACTTTGCTACTATTCGTAATTTTATATCATACATTTTAAATCTTTACCAAACCATGGCGAGTCTTCCTCCAAATGAAACATACTCAAAAGTTCATCAAAGAGAGCAGGTTAATAATTCAAATTAAAAAGACAACCGAGTATCAAATTTAGCATTTACCAAGAAGCCAAGTGAAAAATGAAAAAATTAAATGAATTCTCTGCAAGGAGATAGTATAAAAAACTGTATAAATGGAAATATATTTAACTAATGTAACCATTTTTTTTCATTTATTTAAAAAAAAACTACATTTTATTATTAATCATCTTTCATATTTTGAGACATTCAAATCGATTTTTTTTATTTATTTGACTTCTTGGTCAACGTTAGTTAGTTAGTTATCGTTTCAACTTGAATTATTAGTCTGCTTATTGAAGAAAGTTTTGCTTGCATGGTTTCTGTTGTTATTTTGTATTCAAAAGTCCTTAAGTTTTAAATAATTGATTAAAACGATAGAGTAAACCAGGATTTCGTGTTCGATAATAACTTGCATAGATGTAATTCGCAATTTTTTTGAATTGCAGTCTCACAATCTTGGAAAATGCGATTTTTAGACAACTCTGAAAGGGATACGTTTTCTTCGACGTGGTATTGTCTCTTGGATTCTTACGTAATGGAAATTTCTATCGAAAGTTTGGATCCGGTTAATGCATGTTGTCGGCACTTCTTCTTCTCTGACTCGGGAGGAAAAGTTTCCGTTTTCCTTGGAAGACTTGCAATTACACGGCCGCCTGCACTCACAATTCTGGCGACGATAGGTAAAGTCAGTATTGAACGTATGGCGGAAACGGAAGTACAACAAGAAGAAGGCGACGAGTTTTCGAAGCGCGAAAACTCGTCGCCTTCCTCTTCCTCCACTAATAATCGAATCCACCAAGTTTGCGGAATTTGTTTCAACTCTCGGAATACTTTGGAATAAGGACCCTCATCTCTGCGTGATTCACGAGTCGCTAGTAAAAGAATGCTTCGTCCATCGTTTTAGGCTTGGAAAATGATTTGTTCGTTTCGCACGGAAGATAAAGTGTCTCACTTTCTTCATGGAAGTTCGTTGAGATTCATAGCTTCAAGAGTGACTTTCAAAAATATCGATAAAATCAATATAATTTGATTATGCAATCTATTATTATAAATTTATATAATTCTTGAAAAGAGAAAAATTTATTAATTCTGGTAAATGTGTAGAATTCGACCGAATAAAAATTTTAAAAAATGATTTGTGATGCATTCTGAAAATAATTTTTAGATATTTCACGGCACATTTACGGAAATAACTTTAGGACATTATACCCGCGTTAGCTTGCGACGGAGCGACAGGAAATTTAATGTGGCAAGCCGAGGGAAATCGCACGATCCTTGCACATCCTTCCCCTTTTCATGAAAGAGAACGTCACGAGTGCAGAGTGCGCATTCGCTCAACTTCCGGCTCGAAAAGGCATTACTAATAGCTCTCGTCGCTGTGATTAATGGCGTTGGAGTGCTGCTCCGTTTAGTCGTTTTATTAATTACGCTGGATAACGAAGGTCACCGTCTCTGCACGAGACTGTCATTTATTATACATGACGTCACGATTGGGCAACCAAGTATGCTTATTGGCAAGTATATACGTATGTGAACAATTCGATAATTACATGTCGGGCTACAAAGACTCAACTAAAAGTATCATTTATAGAGAATTAAACAAAAAGTCAATAGCAGCTAAAAAATTTTAGTCGTGAATACCCCCTAAAAAATCAACTGTAGATAAAGAATAAAAATAATTTGATTTATATAGTGATGAATGACTATATTTTGCTGCAGTTTTAAGTATAAAATAAATGAAAGTAAAAATTTAAATAAACTTTTATATAAATATTTATTAAAATTGTATTAGTGTGTATAAAAAATTTAATTTTATTTACAATGCCATTTCATCATCGAATTTGCAAGTAAGCATTACTACAAAATGCAATTTTATATAAGAATCAAGGCAAACAAGAAAAAATTAAGTAGATAACTTTGAAACCAATAGGAGATTCGTGCTCAAATTTGATACAGTATTAGATTCACACGTACTAATAAAACAATCTATAAAATTTTCAAATTTTTTATTCTTTGAGTTGTAACAATCTTAAGAATCGTTTTGAGAATAATAAATAACAAGTAATGATAAGAGCTTAAGAAAGCTCGTGAAGAATTGACTGAAAATTACTTATATTATACAAGTACATATATATTCAATCTTTAGAATAGCTGATAGTTACAATGTTATTTTTTTCTTAGATATAGAAAAATTAACGAAATCTTTGCTGATATGAGACTGTCATATTTAATTATACATTTAGGAGATTAAAACGTCTGAGCGGCTTTGAAAGATTTCCTTTGCCATCTGCTCATGTCGAAAGGGCAGTGTAATAAGAAAGAATATCTAAGACCATTCCTCTGAAAGTCTGGGCCGTTTCGTGATACAATTTTAAAGTCGGCGTTCTCGTCTCGCTTCGCTGCATAATTCAGGAAGTTCCGCGAACAGGAGACGGCAAGATAAAGCAGAGGATCGATTCGCTTCTGATTTAATTATCTTTTAATGAAAGCCGAGATTCCCCGGACTGTTATAATTTTACATCGTCCACGAACTGCGCAAATGCGGAATATAAATGGTAATTAAGGCTTGCCAGATGGACCGTGCTGCTGCGTTATTCCGGCCGATATAACCAAAATACACTGCAGCTAAGTGAGGTCTGACAGACTTGTTAACTTTACTGGATTTATTGCTGCTTTCCACTTTCAAACTGTTTGTCATACCTCCTTACTATTTATTAGTGTCCAGTTAATATTGACTTTCCTCAAATCTTGCGAAAACTTAAATAGCACTTTTATGTAATTTTAGTGTGATTAATAATTTAGCAAATAAATTTTGCGTAAGTTGTCATTATTTGTCATTATTTCAAAGATATCGAACGTCATTTTGAGGAAAAATAATAAGATAACGAAGAGTGACATCAACCTGCTATTTGAGAAAGTTTTTAATTAATAATATTTTCTTTTTTAAGATTAACTCTAAGTAGATTAACAAAAAATGAAAAGCTTAATCTATTTATTATAATCAATATATATTTCTCCTCAGTCAGAAAATTATTCATATTATAAAAAGTTTAGTGGAAAATTAATAACTATCATGAATGCACAAAGTCGAGAACGGGACTCTGAAGTTCTATTTTTTGGTAATTTAGATAGAGGATGCAGTATTTAAAGATAAAGAATGAAACAAACGATATATCCGCGAGTGATGCGTTGTGGCAGAACTATTTTAATTGAATGAAGTGAAACTACTTTAATTAAGGGGAACATTTCTCTGTTAGGAATGCAAATTTTCCCTTGACACCAAAATGGAAAGACAATTACATTTCTCTCAGACATTGTTGCTATTGTTAGACATTCAGGTTACCGCGTATCGTTGGGTAAAACCTCACGCGAGTGAGAGAAGTTTCCGAATGATTTTGCGTAAATTAGTGGCAGCTAATGGGCGTAATGGCACCTTTTCATGCGCAAAGGATATCACATCCTCTAAAGTAATTAATTATCCGTGGAGTTACCGATAGCGCGTGTACGGCGACCTCCGCATTTGTAATATAGATCGAGCTTCTATTTTCCTCTAGCTCGTCATTCTCGTCATATCCGTCATAAAATACGATGTTATGCATGTAATTCTGCCTTACTCTGTACAAAGCTGTCTACAAAGTTCTATGAAATATTTGGCATCTCGGAGTTAAAGTTCTCGAATTTCACCTTATAGCTTTAAAGATTTAAAAATTAAAATGTAATTATATAAGCATATATGCTTTGAATAGATTATTAGTTGATTGATTAGCTCATTAACCCTTTATAAGTCCTTAGAAAATTCTTAATATCTCTGAGTTTGAATGTATAACCTGAAAATGTCAAATTTCATAATGGTAATAAACTTTCCAATGAAGAAGGATCTAATCTAATGTCACAGGACTTATGATCAGAATTTAGAAATTAGTACTAACTGTGTAGCATTGATGTAGCTTTAAATGAATGACAATGGAAACATAATACTATTTTGCACTTAAAAATTCCTTAAAACAAGTCTAACGAAAGTCAGATTATTTTCTTGAGATTTTGTCTACTATATAAATTGAATTCCATAGGCCAAGTTTTATAAAAATCAAACGAGCATTTTATAAAATAGAAGAGGTCATCCCAAATGGAGTTGTCTACAAAGAGTTAACCATTTTCTAAAAAGTCTCTTCTTAATAGTCATTAAGAATATAAAAGTTGTGACGTTAAAATTTTGTCTTCGAATACCTTTTTAGACATCTATCAAAAATTCTGGAATACTTTGTTCTCTCATTTTTTCAGTTTACAGTAATGTAATAGTTTTATAATTAAAATCTTGAGGTTATTCTTTTTTAAAGATTCATTGTGTTGAATTGTATAAATTACCGGACTCCCATAATGATTCAATTAACAGAGATTGCGATCAACTAGAAGCGCGCAAACATATTTCCGGCGCAGCCGTGGCAGCGTAATCGGACTTGTCACTACTGGCAACATCGATTCTGTCCTTCGTTGCTAAGCAATAATTCTCTGCTATCGCTCGCGACCTCTCGAGCAGAACACTAATTCGTCTCTTCCACCCTTCTAACCCCTCAACCCTTCTGTACTTCCGGATTTCAATTTCCACCGTATCTGCCATCATGCACATGATCCGATCAAACTAATCGTCAACGCAATGCAAACTGATGGTGGAAATAATTTATAATACAAATAAGTAGAAAAGATGATAAAAAATAATTTACTTTCTCTGAGCATTTGAGTTTTAAAAAGAAACATATTGAAGAAGAATTGTTCCTATGAAGATTTAATGAAAATATACAATATATATATAAAAAATATTTTCATCTCCTATAATTGCCTCTATAAAAATTTTTATAAAATACAAGATGCACTAAATTAATTAGGTTAAAAGAAATTATATCAAAAACTAATTATTTTTTTCTTTACATATCTTTATGAGAGCCTCAGCTTCTAAACTTCCTTTACATGCATATTTGTACACGTTCAAGTTTCACGAAACTAGCAACATGTTTCTTATCACTAGTAATTACTTGTGAATTTAGGGCAGATCGACTTCTTGCTCAGCGTGTTCTAATCACTTTTTTAATTAATTCTTCTTAATAATTCTGCCTGAAACTGAAAGGAGCGCAGGTGCAATCATTTACTTCTAATAGCAACATAATTCACGCGAAACGTCATATGGTCGTTCAGCATTCGCAACGCCACGCCGTTGTCGTCTTTCTGAGAAAGTCCTTCAACCTTGTCCTATAGCTCTCTCCTCCTTACCGGAGTAACTCAAGTAATATGCATGGACTTCGTGGATTAATTAAGAATAATTAAATTTCACCTGACGGAACGCCACGGCACAAAAATTAATTTAGAGTTTTTCAAACTCCTCGAGACGAACGCTCCCTCGATCTTGATTTTTTCGCCTTAAGAAAAATAGCGGTAGGTTAGATCTTTCCCCGATTCTTCGTCCTTTACCGCAGGACTAAAGCCGCGTAGTTATTGTTTTCAGCAACTAATAATTAAATTTCTTTCAACCAGCAAATTACGCAGCTTCTTAAACCTAACTCGTTTAACCGATTACCACGCAATTTCCTTCGTCCAAAGATTATTATGAAAAGTACCGTCAACTTTTTCTTTATCATTTTTTTTGAAGTTTAAATTACGTTAGATTCTCTCATATGAAAAGAACAATTAAAAACAAATTACTTCCTAAAGATACAAATATAACATTTTTAATGAATTTAATTCTCTTTCTGAGAAAATTTTTAATAAATTTTAAGAATATCAAAATACTATGAATTTTATATCAGTTTTGGAAAATCTCATCAAATTTTTATGAATATTGAGCTTTTATTATACATAACTTCAATAAACAAATAATTTTTTTATTTGGTTCTTTTCATATCGATTTCCTGTACTGATGCAAATTCAATGTGTATTGCGAAAAATTTACGACCGATAGATTTCCGAGGTACGCCACATTCGTCGATGATTTCATCATATTAATTATGATGCAAATTTTCCATTGTTATTTATTAATAATGCATATTGGCTGTGACGCGATAGTGTACGTTTTCGAACGAACTGTTGCTTCACATATAGTTATTAATTACACGCGCAGTTATTAATTACACCAACGTCGAATATTAAAATTCTGATTAAAGTGCCGATTACCTGCCGCACATGTGTCGCCAAATAAAAGCCCCCAGATAATAATAACATCGCTAAATCACAGTACATACTATGAATGAACATCGAATAACTGTAACGGGAACAAATTACGTTGTACCGCACGTAACGTCAACTGTTTAGACTTTTGTTATATTTCTAACTTTTGTTAGAGAAACGATAAATTTGCAATACATTAATTTTGCAAAATTTTAAATAAATGATAGAATTGTTTTTCAAAAAATAATTATGAGTAACGTACAATGAATAATAAAAATAAATAATATATAATAACGCGCGCGAATAAAGATTATATCGCTTTCTTACTTATAAAGTGGCACAACTAAAAAAATGTGATTTTTGAGTTATATTATTATGTCCATGAATGAAGTTTTCTAGAGCTTTTCTTCAAAGATAATATATTTAAACGGTACTTTCAGTAACTCTATTTTCGTACTTTACTGTATGTGATCTAACATACTTTTGCGTGGAATTGACGATATTCTTATGTTGAGTTTGCTATTGTGCAGCGCACAAAGCTTTCCGACGACTTCACTTAAAGTAAGGCATAAGGATTTTCTTTTTACGATGGACGCTGTGAATTATCAAATAAATATTTCTACTACTTCCTCTTCTTCCCTCACACAAAAATCCAAGCACGTACATGCTAGTGAAAAGCACGTCATGCTGACTCCTTCAGCATTAGCTTCTGCACACATCCGGCGGAGAGTGTGATGCCAGTTTCTGCTTCCAGATTTAACCGACTGAATGCCTATCAAAAACTCTATAATACTTTACCTTAAGCCGTTGAATAAACTTCGTTCGCAATTAAAAAATTTTTAAAAATACAAAGAAAGAATACTCCTTGAGTATTTTTTAAATTAGAGTATTGATGAAAAATTGAATGAAATAATTTTAAGCTGTTTCAGATTAAATTTAATAAGATTATGATTAATATTAAATTAGGTAGGTAAAAAAAGTAGTTTTAAATTTATGCGATAAACATAAACATCAATTTGTGTTCTTTGAAGGTTTGTGATGAATCGATAAACTATAGACATTAACTTTTGAAGATTAAGTGACTTCTAAAAAATGCATAGACTTCTTAAGAAACAAGAAAACCTGCTCACGTGACGCGATAGATACCGTAATTCCGTGGAAGCATTATATCGTCGTCTCAAGCGCTTCCGTTTGATTGATCGACGAGCAAACCACAGTCGGCGTTGGTGCCGGAGTGATCGATCGCCCTCGTCTTCGACACAATCGCGAATCCCCGCGGGTCGTTTCTCCCTTGCCCGATAAATCGTTTCACCGAGTAATTCGCGTATAAAACTGCCGTGCAATTACGATTAGGCGGTTGAATCTCCTATTCTCTTAGATTTCCTAGTCCATCTAATGTATCTCCTGGAATCATGGATCTTCCTAAAGAACCGCGGATCAAGTTTAGAAATTTCATGGATCAGAACAATCTGATTGATGAAATATTATTTTTACACCGGATTACATTATCTAACAAGGATTTTCTATCTCTTTAAAACTGGACCTGGTCATTTTGGACACGAACTCTAAGAACTCGCGTTCTACTTGCCTGTACGCGCTGGTCCTGCGTTTGACTGTGAAATATGGTGCAGCGCCACACCTTCTTGCAGGCGGGGTAAGTATTGTCCTGGCTGGCGGCATGTCTCGCGATCTTTCGCGTGCCGTTCTAGCTATGAGATAGGATCTCCTCCTTTCGGGATCTCGAGAGGACAATCGACGATAGTATTTACACAAGTGCACGACCTGTATGATCTACACTCGTCTGGGTCCCGCAAATATGGGCTCGAGAAGATTCGCAACGTGGGCCAAAACTTTCCCACCGATTCGGTTAAGTGCTCAAAACAGTTGCCAACACCAACCACCCTCCACCCCTTGAGACCGGGTTCGAAGGACGTAAAAAGGCGGGGCAAAAGAGGACGAAGAAGAAGCAGGAAACCCAAAACCTCATTCTTACTAGGAGAGTAGCGCTGAAATAGACGAAAGCTTTCGCGATTTTTCACCGTAATCATTGTGCCCATTGATATACAAAGCTATATTGTATGTAAGTAACAAGATGTGCTATTTTCTTGAACGCAAGTTCTTCGATTGGAGGTCTTTTATTGAACGAAGGAATTGTCCACCATATGCGCGAGGGAATAACTTCGATTTCATGTCAGATGCAGGATTTTTCTCCCTTTGTTGTTGTGTACATATAAAGGGACGACGCTTCCATTTTGAAGCAATTCCGCGAGAAAATGCCCGCCCTTGAATTCTGGGAAGTTGATAAAACTCAGCTGCCAGATATTCCAAGAGGACCCATTCGTTTGACGAGAATTGCTAGAAATAAAGCACATTATTTTATTACAAGAGTAAATATTTCTACGTGGATCGTTCTATGTAAATGACAATAACATTTAGAAAATGTCCCAGCTAATGTGCAATAGCTATTTTCTTCTCTATTCTGTTCAATTGAATTTCTTTATTACACTGATCTAAAGATTCACGTAGATATGATTGAAGAGTGTTGGCACTGTCGAAAGCGGTACCAAATCGAGATGTAAATAAAGCGATAACTTTCGCAGCTCTCATGACTGCTAGTATCCTTGATACTGAAATGTATTCCTTTTTGGCAACGACCCAAAATGCATAAGATTCGGAATCGTGTGTTGAGCTATCGATCGAAATTCGATATATCGTTCTACCTGCAGGCTTATGTCAATATCACACACATGGTATCTGTTTTTCGGTGACAAAATCGGAAACCGATCAAATATTGAAATTACTTTCACGTAGCTTTGCTTGAAAGAAACGCAAACGATTTGCCCACTACTCCATTCTCATTACATAAGCATTGAAATTGTACAGTTAAAAGAACGTGAGATGAGTAAATTACAAGTATGAGTAACTGTATTTGATAATTGCATAAAATTATTAAAAGAAGGGAAGGAATTATGGAATACTTTATTTTGCTTTATTTTATTGAAATAAATCAGATATATTCATGTAACATGACTACTTTTGATACAAGTTTGTTAGAGTGACATCAATTGCTATAAATAAAATTCTCGGGTATAGAAACGAATGTAATTTACAAAAAACTGAAAAAAAGATTGCAATTATGGTATAGAAGGGGTGATAAAATATTCATTAGTATATAATGTAACTTTACACGTATCATATATATATATATATATATACACATTTTATTATTAAATTTTATCCAATTAATATAACTAATATAATTGGAAAGTCTCTCACATTCAAGACCTTTAAGTTAGATTGAAGGTACAAAATTAATATCCACTTGTTTCTCAAAATTGCGTAGAGAGTACATACCTATAAAAATATTTGCTACCAAATTGAAATCTAGGTTTTACGGCAACACAATAAACACTAATGACCAGTGGTCATGTTATAACGTCTAATTGTAAACAGACTGTGAAGAAGTAATTTTAATGATCACCTCCACAATGCAGCACAAACCATACAAGAAAATTATGATATTCCACAACTCTCCGTTTACTTCGTAACCATTTCCTCTTTTCTCTATTATAATAAAAATTACACATTGAAAATTTTTAAGAATAGTTTGCTTTTGAATTATAGTAATTTATTTGTCTAAATGAAAATAAAATATGTGATTATAGCTACAATAAAACATTAAGAATTTTTAATACTCTCTAATCTTTAATATTCTTGACATTGACACTTTATACATTTTAAGTTATCTATGTTAAAGAAATTAAACATGTGATGAATTTGATCTTGTAACTTTAGAATTATTATAGTTTAAAGAATCTAATGATATCATTTTTTTTCAAATTGATGTCCTTTCTTACATAAGAAGGACGACATAAGACATTTAAAAACCTTTAAGAAAGTAGATTTCTAAAGTTCCTTTATCGGAAAAAATGTAACAGTATCTTTTACTGCAAATCGATCCATACTATTCATGGCACAATATTGAAAGTTTCATTTAATAAATATGATCCAATTTAAAGTTAGTGAAATTTAAAAAAATTAGTTTGTTAATATTTACTTGATTCCTGTTCGATTCAATATCATAATATTTAGTTTTTAGAAATTTTGAATTTCTAGATACGTGGATGTTTTTTTTCAAACTGAGTAGATAAAAATATAATATTACAAGAAATATAAAAGCTAGTAAGCGTAGTCGAAAGGATGGAAAATGTGCAAAGTTATGAAGACGGTGTGAAAGCGATTTTTATTTCGCAAAGACGGCCACAACATTGCGAACTTTGTGTCTCGTTTACGCCTGCTCGACAAAATTCTTCGTACGTATACGTAGCAATGCATGTACGACACAAGGTAGGCGGGGGACTACCTTATTGTAACGCTATGTATCTTGTTCCGTCGACAGTTTACAAACCCTTATGCAGAGAGGAGAAATTCCAGGCTTACCGTCACACTGATATGCAGCCGTTCTCTTGCTAAAAAATGGAAAGAATATGAAAAAAGGGCTAAAACTACGAAAGTGAGCAAACATAGTTCATAAAACGCGAACGAAGTCGCTCTGGTGAATCCACATTCTTCACCTCACCTCAACCAATCGACACTTAATATTTTCCATCATCTTCAATTACTCGTACAAACATTTTGGGACGGCAGCGAAACCGCTGCACTCTCATTGCGTAAAAATATTTTTAATCTTTCAAAAGAAGAGGGAAATTTGCAAAGTCGAACAAACATTAAGATAATTGTTGTATGCTTATTGATCTACAAAAAAGATAAAAATTTTATAAATCTGGCAAAACGTAAATGTAAATTTAAAAATTTATTTATAATTTCTTAAATATATAAATTTCCAAATATTTAAAGATTTATTATATAAATTAATATCTTAAACCTATATATATATTCTTGAGGCTTTCACAGGTACTTTCTATACAAAAACTATTCATTTCGCGGGTTATCTCCGTGTCCAAGTCCATTCTTGAATGCCAACGTTTCGTGAACATTGCTGTTCATTCCATCAGGGCGAAAGGCAACCTGATACAATATCAAGTAATCTACATATTTTTTTATTTTTGTACACCTTAGCTTCTTTGATGTTGTTAATTTATTTATTCTTACTTAACCTTTGGAAGGTTTCATTCACTGACGGGAATTATTGTATCTATTTGCTAATTATAATTTTTTTTCAAAAAGTCAAACAATTTAATTTTTCTTATGTTACATTATTTACAAATATGGACTAATCTTACTGAAATATACTAACAATAGTCATTTAGTATTCATTTTTCTGTCACTTTGGTTTATTGAAACTAATTAGTATTTTTTAATTAAATGTATCTTACAGATCCAGCGTCAGTAACGACAATAGTTGTGCTACAGATTTTAGCGTTAGCTATAAAAAATTAAATATCGATATGACTGTAGTTTGGAAAACATCCACACGTTCGATGTCATCCTTTCAAACCATTTCCCATTATATATATGTAACTAAATTGAATGGTTGAGCGAGAACTCATTACGTCGTCGATTTGAATTGAAAGTAATTTTGCCAAGTCATTAAATTCAATTTTATCATTCACAAAGAAACTGTCCAAAGTTCTTTTCTTGAAGAAACTTATAAACTAAAACATAATGCATGATTTTATTTATCCAATGGAGCCGTAAGGGAAATATCGGGTGAAAAGATTATAGAGAGAAGGAGGTGTACATAATCTTCATTTCATATTAATGAATTTTTGTTTCGGAAATTTGCAATGAAGTAACAAGAGCCAATGTTGTTGTAAGCCAAGATGGCATGTCAGAATCGGCTGATGGAAATGTATAGAGCACGGATGTACGACAATGTAATCGACTCCCTCGAGGATAACCTCGTTATCCGACGCAAGAAGTCGCATCTTGGAAACAGTCTTCTTCAAGACTCCAATTCTACGCTGCCGGATTTCCTTTTGCACGCTTCTCAGGATGCGCAAATGGACTTTTAAATTGTCTGTCAACTGTGAAAAATACGTGACACAAGATGATAAATCGTCATACAATTCTTGTGCAAGATAATTGGTTTAAATAATCAGTAAATATATGGTATTATAATAGAAATATATGATTAAACAGAAATTGAGAGAATCATGCCAGGATAATAAAGTTTAAATATGAACTAATTAGAACAAGAAAAAGATACTAAATCCATAATTTCTAATATTATATTTTAACCTTTTGAGAACAGAAGTTTTCAAAAAAAGATTGGATTTCTAACTAAGAAATTAAAAAAAGACCATGTTAAGGGTTTTCAAGATTGCTAAATTTCATTTTAGTCGCAGAACTTTTTAATTCAAATTAAAAACAAGCTTTTATTATTGTAAAACTTGATTTTAAAAGGTTCTCAGAATCGCTGAGTTTGAATATAACCTGATAATGTGAAATTTTAAACAGGTAATAACCTCTAATAGAGAAGGATTTGATGTCACAGTATTCATAATTAGAGTTTGGAAGTCACGGTACTAATTGTTCGAGTGACACTGATGAGCTTCTATTAAAGCGAAACTGAAAACTTGTTTCTTCGCAATGCCTTAAAACATCACAAATTTTATGATAATTTTGATAATCAGATTATTCTTAAAATTTTTTGTCCACCATCTGCTATTTTAAATTTTTTATTGTTGATTTTTTAGACTCAAATACAGCATTATGAAATTATCTTGTAAGCCAAGTTTAAAAAAGAATTAAATGAGCAATTTACAAAAAGAAAGAAGATAATCTTGAATGAGGGTTAAAAAATGTTTATTATTTGTTGAAAAAATTTCCAGTCTAAATGACATAGATCATAATATAGTTTCAAAATAAAGAATATACTAGAACGATTAATGGCTACATTATCTATCGTTTCTCTTGTTTTAAACCAATTGAAATGATTAGAAGAAGTTAACGAAGAATGGCAGATTACTATTTGATTGCAGATCGTGTATTCTCGAATGGATCAAGTCATAATCATCCTGCGAACCGCACCACGTCGTGCAGCGATACGTCGTGGAATACTCTTCGAAATGGATTCATTTGTGATGAAAATTCGTAGGCAAGTCCGAGATTCAGTAAAGCAATTTAATAGATCGGATTGAGTGGCGCAAGTGACGGCAGACGATAGATTTTAATTGAATTATCGATGAGGTCTCGTCGCGTGCGCGCGAGCGCGCGTTAACGGAATAACTGAGAACTGCGAGTTGGAGAACATTGTTGCTGAAATATCGATGCTAGTACGACTTTCCGAATGCAAAGTAAGAGAATTGTGTCGCGAGTATTGAACCTTCCAATTGAAGCAAAATATTTGCCAACTTCTGAATAATGCAGAACTGTACAGAAGATGCACCTGCCCTCTTTTTATGTGTGCACATCTATATTTTTTCTTATTTGAATTTATATTATTTTTTTATTTTTTGTATCAAAAAAAAAACTACATCTCCTTTGAATCAAATATATTTCCTTAAGTCCAAATGAAAAAATCCAATCCGAGTATATATGTAGTTTCAAGATCGAGGCTTAAAGTGAAAAAATCTGAACATTTGTACTGTCTAGAGGTTTAATTTGACGATTAAAATGTACTAAAGAAATTAAAATATTTAAGAACAAGAAATATCTTTCAGATTTTTTCACAGAAAAAAAAAAACTCTAATATTATTTATATTTCTAACTTTACATAAATTTTCTTTGTAGACTTGCAAGATTGTCAAACGTTTAAATGTTATACCGAAATTGTTGTACAATTGATTCCACACGGATTTGGGAAGTAAACTCTCTCTACTATAGCAGAGATTCGTGCAGTAGAAAGAAAGCTCCCAGGAGAATGCCGACTCAAGGATACGTTAGCGTCCGATAAATTGTCAGAAAATTTATAGTGCTTGGTGATGTCATGCCCGGTGGTTCTGTTAGGACACTTGCTATCCTCGACTAGTACGAGCGTCTACCTTCGAATTTACTGCCATCTCTCTAAAGAACAAGTAAAATCCAGTTATTTTTGAATTACTGTATTGATTTTGTTTTCTCGTGAAAATATATAATTTTTCTAAGATTCTCCTTTTACAATAAAGAATCTAAACATTCAATGAATAAAAAAATGTTAATATTTAATTATTTCCGATTTTACGGTTACAAGTCTTTGATATAGTCGCGCTTGAACTGCTACATTTTAGCGCTAATTTAACTTTGCTTGACCTATATGGAATAATCAGAAATGTTTGCATACTCAGTGCCATAGTTTTTGAATTCAACGATCAGTCGGTGGCAGTTTTACGACGAACGATAACTCGCCGGGCATGTGCCGAGGATGGGAAAAAAGGCAAATACGTCGGCGATTCGCTCAAAGCAATTTAAATTCCGCACGGATTCTCTCTCTTCTCTCCTTTTCTCTTACGAACTATTCACTTCGTCCTTTTCAACTCCTCTGTTTTTTCCTTCTTGTACCGATGCAACGAACCACCGAAGTCGTCAAACGCGAGACTACGCAATGGTTCTTGAGCCTCGAAAGTAGAGGCGAGCGAGTTTTTCGTGAAATCGAATGCCAATACTATTCGCGGCGCTGGGAATTTTAAGCAACTGCTGGAAAGTTCTCACGTACTACTGCAACGAAGGAAAGAAGTAAGAAGCAGGATGGAAGAGAGTTTCCTTTAATTCCTTTTAATTCGAAACATTTTGTGCTTCAAGTTTTTTTTTTTCAACTACCTTATTTTTAAAACTTGTCTCGTATCGTAGAAATACTACGAACGTAGTTAAATTATGTAAATATATTACTGCTTACTCGATTCATTCCTCATTCTTTTAATCTACATTAATCACCTCACCTGTGTAATAATTCTGAATATTCTACACTGTTTTATATATACACAGATTTTGTCGAGTATCGAAACAAAATCGAAACCTTTTCATCCACATTTTATTCCCATGCAAGCGGATAATTTATATTTCAGTTTGAAAATATTTTGCTTCGCGTCTCTAAATATAGTCACAAAGCTACAATGTGTACATATACATATATACAGCTTTGGCCAAAAATATAAAGCACTCCTACAAATTGACGTAAACGTTCTATATATCTAACAGAAAATGAATTTAAAAAATTTTCTTTAATAATATTTATTTTTATAATAATTTAAATATTTTGTTAATTTTATTTGCTTTTTTCAAGAAAATGCAATATGAGGATGCTGTATTTTTAGCCAAGATTGTATAATATTTTGTTAAAAAAATTAATTTCTTAGAGCTACATGTACATTTAGAAATATAAAATAACTTTATTTAACAATAAATTGATTATTTTATACTTTTGGTTAAGGCTGTATATATAATATTACATTGAAAAAAAAAAATTATTCTTATAAAGCTACGTGTAAATTCATAAAGTTAAAACAAATTAGTTTTATTTCACAGTTCGATTCTCTACTTATTACGCATTCCATTTCAATTCAATTTTCCGCAGGGAAAAATTAAAAGATTCTTTTACTCTCTCTCTCTCTTTCTACAAACATGAATCAGAAGTTTACAATATTTATATTTCTATTCAAGTTCTGCATAGGACTTGAATCAGAAATGGGTTCAAAACTCCATTCTCACGATAAAGACACAAATATTCTCAATTCTCTCATTTTATTTAACTAATTAAACTAATAACAAAGAAAGGGAATTAGTGTAATAAATGGGTAAATAATAAACATCAATATACACGTACAAAGAAGGAGAAAATCATACAATACGAGATGAAAGTTATAATTTTCACGCTTAGGAACATATCGTTGACACCTTGGAACGTTACGAGCGATAAAGCTGTCGTCTCTGCTTTAAAGTTTCACCGTCGTTGGATCCTCCTTAATTACGAAGTATGAGACCGCGTAAAACACACAAAGTAGAACGTTGGTAAAATTCACGATTCATCTGCTAGGTAAAGACGGCCAACGGTCATATATGTCGTACCGTCCATGGCTTTATCTTTGAGGACAGTTGCTGCACGTTTTAATTCCTTTCCCTGCCCGCAATAAAGATTTTCCTCCGGTAATCTGAAACCCCTATGACAGGGCGGACGATATTGGTGCACCAGGAAACTTGCCAGAAAGTAAAGGCTATCCAGTGGACGTGGGATCATCCCCTCTTGTCAGGAGGAAAAGCTTCTTTAAGGAAGCTTTAACTATTCTTTCCGTGAGTCTACTATCTAATCATATATACAGGGTGTCTCATTAAAAATGACGATCTCAAGTATCTCTTAAATAATATACATTAAAAAAATGTTTTGTATAAACGTTGCATGGCTTGAATGGGCACAAATAATGGCAAAAAAATTAAATTTCGAAAATTTAACTGATTTTTTTCAAAAATTAATCTTACTTACTCATTTGAGGCTTTCACGAGTATTTTCTTTAATTATACTGAGGGTTTGCGGGTTATCGCCATGTCTTTCTTCATTATTGATACCAACGTTTCGTGAACCATGCCGTTCACTTCATCAGGGCGAGGGGTACGCTGATACTCAGCGCATACGGATAAGTATCAGCGCACCCCTCTGGTATTAATCTTACCATTATTTGCGTCCCTTAAAGCCATACAACTTTGATATGAAACATGTTTTCTGTTTAAAAGATGTTTAAGGTGATTATTTAAAATGGGACACTCTGTACACAACATTTTTAATTAAGGCAACGATATCAAAGTTGCCACTTTTCATTATGGAAGTTGCATGATGTAAATCGAATCTTCATTCGACCACAGAGATAGTATTCGAGCACATTCGATTGTATCATAAATACGACCACCAATGTAACGATTGCTTGCAATCTCGTAAATGAATGCGACGCAAAAAATGCAATTCGCCGTAGAGGGAAAACGACATGGGAACGAATATTTATTTGTTATTTAACCAGCGTTGGAAATACGTTGATTAATATCGCGCTATTAAATTATTACTTCAACGATAGTCGATACGCAATATCGCGGGTCAATGAATATAAAATCGCTTTGCAAGAATAATTAGCAAGATTACGTCACCGACGGCGTTTTCGCAACTGCATTGTTTTGTGATGATATGTGACGACAAGCTTTTGCCTTATCAAAAAATAATCCATTAATTTTAGCTGCTACGTGGCATTCATTAGGTCATAGAATTTCTCATTTACAATAGAACTTGTCAACCTTTAAATGAATAGTATCGTATTTAAGTCTTTTATGAAAAAATTCTTTACATTAAAATCGAGATGTATTTTTCAATTCTTTTTTAGCGCAAATAATGCACATTTCACATCATCAAAATAATTTGTAAGCTTAATACTTAATATTGAAAAAGTATTAAATCTTAACAGATAAATACGTCAACGGTCATATTAATACATCAGATAGAGATATTTAACGGAGATCTTTCAGACTTTATTCCATTTATTGTACCATTTGATGTTCTTTATTAGTTTTGATTTCTCTCTCTCTCTCTCTCTCTCTCTCTTCCTCTTGAAGCACACACACACACACACACAAGAAGTTTAAGCTTTGTAATACATATTAGAGTTCGATTTCATCTGCAATTCTTTCCGATCAAATACTCGGTTGACTTAGCGAAGTTTTCGAGGAAATGTCTGCCACTCTCCTGTGAATGTAATTGGATAGATCCATCGACGAAGTTCGTGTAACAACGTGTCGAGGAACACTCGAGTCGCCGCTCTCGAGTGTCGACCGTGCTGCGATCCGTGCGGAAAGTATCGGATTTCAATTATGATAAGTGTGCGGTTAGGATGTTCGCTGGTATCATATGGAACCAGCAAAGGAACTTTCAGCGAGCTATATTCGAACAGAGACTATACCAATCCTTATCGATAGCAATTAAACGTAATTTTACACCTTTTACTTATTTGTCGAAAAGTCAATCGTAATTCTTTCTATAGCTTTCTATGGTAAATCTTCTTCGAAGTAAGATAACATTTAGTATAGTAATCTTATGTTATATAGTGATGATTTATTAACATGCTGATAGTATTTTAAAGGTTACATATTTCAATTCTAATTCTAACGAAGTAAATGAACGTACAGCAAAAGATTTCTTCTATTTGTTCTTCCATTTATTTGTAAAGTATAATTTAAATTCTTTTTATCGAGGTATCGTATTGTATACATTTATTATGGCCAAATATTTTTAATATATATATTTTTACCTATTTAATTATTATTTTACATAATAAATGTTTTATATTAAACAAAAATATTGTGTGTTAATAATTCATAGTTTATAAATTATCTAAAAATCCATACAGTCAAAACACGATTAAACTTGTACATGTTGTGAGTTTCTTATATCACATCATATTTCTTCATGAAAATAATCATTTTAATCAAGAAGAGTTAAGTTGGCATAATAGCAGTTCCTACATAAGTTTTTTACAATTTAGAATTCGAAAGATTGTCCGACTGCCAAGAACCTTGAGAAACAGGAATCGGCCGAGCGAATTCCGCGGCCGGCTAGATGCATTATTCTTCTTGCTCGAAATGGCGTTCGCGCTCTGTTTGGGATTCCATTCCGTGCAATTTGGACGGGCGCGGTAGCGTAGAAACTTAATAACGCCCGACAACGACGCCAAAGTGCTGGGAAAGAGACGACGACGCGGGCGAGGATGGTAAATGCGGCGAAGAGAACGACGAGGGTCGACCTGGCCCCCGCTGAAGCTTAGTATGAAAAATGTCTGGATGATCCTCGCGAACGGAGAAAAATTATATCTCGAGTTGTTCGTTGCCGTCGGCGTCGCCAGCATCGCCGTCGTCGTCTTGCTTCGTAGATGAGAACGAAAAATAGATTGTATTACGGGACGACGAGCCCTTTCTCGCGAGCGGGCTCCGGATGGCAGAAAAAGTGCCAAGGTTCTGCTTAAGAAAAATACTCTCGTTTGAGAGTCTTCTGCTGAAGACTTTATTCTATTTTTAGTTTAGACGTTGCGCACGACACTTTTTTCTTGACACTTTGGTATTTTTATCTCGGGCATTTTGTAATATTCTTACTTGATGCTTTTTTTACATATAGTTTTAGCATTATATTATAATATTACATTTTTTCTTGGCACTTTCTATTTTTAGATTTAACTATAATATGTTTTATTTATAAGACACATTATAATAGATTTTTACATGCTTTAATCTCTAAGATGCCAAATATTGCTCCTTCAAAAGTGACACAATTAAAAGATTGAGTTTATCAAAAACTATTTTTCAACAAAAAATTATTGACTCACTAAATAAAAAAAATATTTTTTTAATTTAATAAAATATTATTTTTGTTTCACAACTTTTAAAAACTATCCTTTTTGAGTTGTAATATTTTGACGATTTGTTATGAAAAGTAAAATTTGTTTACTTTTAATTATTGATAAGGTAATATTTATTCAAACAGCCAATTCGCTCAAAAATCATATGTTTTTATACCACTCCTTGTTATAAAGAAGCGATTATTTATATTTATTTTATTGCGAAATATTATTTGTTCTTTCAAATTTTTAGTAAATTTCATCTTACGTTGAAAATTTATTCTGTTCAAATAGTAGTCTCGAATAGATTCGTTATCTTCTTTGAATGATACTTCCAAGACGCTAATTACGTCGGATGTCAACTTTGCAATGTTAGTAAAGTGGCAATCGGTAAAATATTCGAAGTTTATCAAATTACAACGTAAGTTTTCTTAACCTTTGGCTGGCACAATGGGATACTAGACACCCCAGCAGATTTCAACTCTAAATTGCAGAAGCTCCTTATTGTTAGAAAATGAAACTTTTAGACAGAGTGCCGTCTGTCAAAATTAAATTTTACTAAAATAATCTTTGGCACTTTTTAAAGTAATATTTCAAGAATATTCTGAATTTTTGTCAAGTCAAAATATCAAGTAGTCTACTCGCGACAAGCGTTATGGTTGGAGTATTAGATGCCACTGTACCAGCTATGCGATTCTAGAGAATTGTGCCAGCTAATTCGGCCGCACTAAAAACAACATTTTTTAAATTAGTGTAAAGAAAAAAGAAATTAATGAAAAGAAAAGATCATGTTAAAGACCAATTAATTATTATTTATTTAATCGAGTAGCTTCTCACGGAATCTATTTACAGTTTTTCTTTGCTTTGTAGCTCTCACAGATGCACATGCGATATGTATACGTATAACGCATTTACGGATTATAATTCTTGGAATATTATGCAGGCGAGGTAGTTACGATGTAATATATTTTTTGTGTAAAAAATAGAATTCTGAAAATTTTTGACTTTTTAATAATTATGTTTTTTTTGTGAAATATTTGTTTTTTCATCACTTGCTTTATTTTTATTGTAATTTATTTGCTTGATTTTTTACTAATTAATATCTATCGACATCAGAATTGATGCGTAATTAAATTAGCTCAATCAGATCAATCCACAATTTTAAAAGAAAATCAACTGAGATCAAATTACATTCCAAAATGCCGGCATAATATTCGCGTTATAACGGTAGCGAAGTCACAGAATGAGAAATATCAGAGAACATATGCAAATCTAGGAAGGATAGTTCGTTATGGAAAGGCGTTAGAAAATATGCATGGAAATCCGGATAAAAATTCGCTCTTCAATATTATGCGCCATTTTCGGCAGCGATTCGGATTCGCGATGACCGTCTGTCGAGGATCGCTTATTGCAAAATTATACGGCGATCTCACTCGAGGACGAAACTATAATTTTGCTTCCACACTACACTTTCAGCTGTAGTAATGTCACTCAGTAATATGTCGTATATTTTTAGACATAGAGCTCTTATAGATTGAATTGATAAGGATGGAATTAAAATACTCTGCTCAAAAAGCTTGCTTAACGTGAATTTACTTAACTCTTTGTCTGCAATCCGGACCATTTTGACAAATAAAATTTTATTTTCAAATTTTATTCCTTATTTTTGCAAAATTCAATTCTCAATAATACTATTATAGTTTTAACATTTGAGTTAAAAAAATTATTTAATCGTGTACCAATAGAGGTTTTGAAAAGTAGCTCTAATTTCTTTAAAGCTTATTATTAAAATATAATAAAAAATTTAGACTTGCTAAAAAAACTCAAATTGCAGATTAAGAAAGTAAAATGTGATTGCTGATGGTTAATATGAAAATATTATAGATTTCTTTGTTTTATAATAAGCTGTCGGTAATCTTTTTTTCATCAAATAAATCAATAAATGATAGAAAAATAGCATTTCCAAAAGTTTTATGATGTGTTTCCATTTTAGGCTGCTCTAATTCTTTGACTTTCTGAAGTTAAGATCTTGGCTCTTTTCCGAATCTTCGCTAAAAGGTCTGTTTTTTAAATAATGTGACAGAGATCACTTAGAGATTTGAAGAAAAATCCCAGCTGAAAGTTCTAGTTGTTTCTGGAACAGGAAGTTTCAGTACGAACAAAAAATACTTAGAGAGGGTTGGTTCTGACAACGCTACTGAAAAGCCGAATCTGCGAAAGAGATATCAAATACGCTCGATTGGCTGTCACGCCCGATAAGGCCATGCCACATTGAATTTGGATGGTTGTCGTCAACCTTTCGACCTAGCCATTTTAGCGAACGTTTTCGATCTTTTTGAATTTCGTTATCCTGTTATCCTGTTTCTATATGTTCTTTATTCTCTATCTACTACGAACATCGTTATAAATGTTTAACTTCTAAATTTTTATCACAAAAGGAATGACCTGACTTCAAAAAATATAGTAAAACTTGGAGAATGTATTGCTAGGATTTTAATCTTCCGTCTCTCTCCATTCCGATTTGATTATCCCAAACTTTTTTCTGTTTTAAACTTTCAAAAAAATGTAGAAAAATTCAGGGTTATTTTTCAACATCTTTATTACGTCATCAAGTTTTTTAACTCAAATGTTAAATGTTAAATAAATGTTAAAATCCTTATTTAATAAAATTAAATTTTAGCAAAAATAGAAGTAAAATTTAAGAGTGAAATTTCGCTTGTGTCAAAAAATATTTAGATTACAGATGAAAGATAAAACAAATAAAAAATTACGCATAAAAGTATTAGGTAAATTATTATAAAAAGATATAAGATCATTTAGAAACTAATCACATTAAAATATTTGTTATTTAAAATGTGAAACATGAGTTTTTGAGTAAACCCTTGTGAATGATCTTTTTACGTATGATAACATCCGTGTCATGACGTGGCGACGAAGCGTGTTATTGATGATGGATTGAAAATTCGCGATTGATGGTGAGCAGCAATGTTTCATTAAAAGCGCGAGCAAAATCAGCGATCTAATAATGTCCGCCCCAATTTTGTCACAGCATTGTTGCCGACGTCGTTTCCACGAGTCGCGACGAGACGGCTCTTTCTGCGATCGATCGACATGTTCGTGTCCCGGCGACGATGGAACGCGGCGACGCCGGCCGCGCATTGAAGCGCGCGTCACCATAGCGTCGATAACAAACGGCCAACCTGCATGTGTGACCATAAGCGTTAACAGGGTCCTCATTCAAGCGCGAAAGATAATGTTTCATCGGGAACTAATGATAACCACGTTTTATAAAATAACTATTTCGCGCTCGCACCACGGTATCTAATGGGAATTTTATGCACCGATAAACGTTCGAAAACCGTTTACGCCATTTTTCTAGTTAAAATGCTGACGCGAACGCTCGCAGTAATCCAATTCGATCCATGCAAATTTACTCTACTTATATCTCTTCTGTTTAGACATAAATTACTGATTTATAGCTACTGAATTTAACATTATTTCCTATTCATTATAAAAGGCTTCAAATAAAAACAAATTATTTTAATTAAGATAAAGATTTAAGAAAGGATATAATAGACCTGCGAAATGTACGTGATTTTAAAAAGAGATATGTCGGTTACAAAAAGAACAAAAGGTTAGCGCTCGCAGAATAAATTTTAATCTTATTTTTAGAATCAGCATAAAAAATACATAAAAGTTATTCAAAATTTCCGATTTGATAAAATCGTCGATCAGTGTTATTATAAACAAATCTAGAAGAAGAATTAAAAAGAAAGAAAATTCTCTTAAAAAGAAGTTACAATATAATACTGTTGAAACATTAATGTCAAAGGATTTAACGAGCTTAATATATTGGATGCTTTATCTTTTCAGTACTGAATTAATTAGATCGATTTCTTGAAGATTATTATTACCTTTATATACTTGGCTATTTGATCTTGTAACTATAAAACTTTTTATATTTAGTATCTTGTATAATAGCTTGCTTCTCCTTCTCCTTATAACACAAAAATAACAAGTTAGAACAACTTCCTTGTAGTAAGGTAAATTTATTTTTACTCTTTACAATATTTTAATAATAACAATTTTATTCTTAACATTCTTTTGACATGTAACTAAATTAGGAAGTGTTGTGCGAAGGATTTGCTCAGCTTAAAATTTTAATATGAAATTCAGGCGAATTAGTAATCGTTAATGAAACGAACACATTGAATAGATATAAGATATAAGAAAAATGAAGCTATTATAACGTAACACATATATATATATATATATATGTATATGTTGTAAAAAATATATATTTACGCCTATCTCTCACAACGATGTGTTGAGGCTGGAGTTCATAAGAAAATACGCTCGTGCGAAAATGCAGCTGAAATATACAGACGCTCTTCTTGGAAAAGTAAAGATGCGTTTATTTTACGCTGCAGCTACAGCCATGGTAAACAAATTTCCTTGACGCTGGTAATTGATGTCAATTTTTCGTGGAAATACAATTGCCACTACTTGTTCTACGATGTTCCGCATTAGAGATATACCTGCAGATCTTACATTTATTTTCACATCTTAATATTATTCCTTTATCCTTTTCTTTACTTTATTTTCTAATCTATATGTTTAAATGTCTCTCTATAATGCACTTTCTACTTATTTTCTACATTTCTCTTATATCATTTAAGTTTCTTACGTTCTAACATTCCACGTTGGAAACATTTCTTTTGAAACTCGTTAATATATGTATATATTATCACATTAAAAAGATTAAGTAAGTAAAGGAATTATTTATATACGAGTTTACTATTTTTTAAAGAGATTCATGTTTTAACGAGAAAACTTTAGTTTCATGATGTATTTAATTGTTTGAGGATGTCGCCCATCTATATAAACATCAAGTAATCGCCACGGATCCCTAACTAATAGCCGCCAAAGTTCGTCTTTGATTTGACTTAGCGACTGTCGCGACGCAATTAAATGCTTGGGGCTCCATTTCGGAGACGATAAATCGATACTTAACAGCTTGTCTATCTACTTCCACTTCACCGCCGAATTAGTCGACATGTTCTCCCAAAGGAGAAGACACGTGTGTGCTCCGTACACGGTTTTCAATTATAGTATTTGAAAGGCTGTCTTCTGCTTAACTCATGCGAACATCTCAGTTATCTCATTCACAGACCTTTATAAAATAAGATCAAGTAGCTTAATTGATTGAACAAAATGTCAGATAAAATGAAAACTAAACATTGCCTAATTCATGGTATTACACAACATTACATATTCCGAGACTTAAAAATCGACACATTTAGATAAGCTCTTTAATTTAGAACAAGATTTTTCAACCAATGTACAAAGAATCTCCAAGTGTGTCGCGAAAATTATAGAGAAAATAAAAGAAGCAAAAAAGTTTAAAAATAAATAAAGAACGAATATTAGGCGCGAAGTAAAAAACATTTAAAAAATTGTAAAAATTATCTAAATTTTGTTGTGTTTGCTCTCATTGTAACTAACGCGAATCGCTATTGCAATAAAATCACTTTTCAAATGATAAAATAAAAATTCTAAAACACTTCTATTAATTTCTGAATGTCGTCTTAGTGGTGTATATTAAAAGGCCTACGCTGAGCGCTAAAATATGTGCATCTAATGATGTACCTAGATACATTTAGTTATTTAATATGCCGCGAATAAAGAAGTTAAAAAACGATAATTTAGATTTTTTATTTTTAACTGATATGGCGTTGTGTATATATTAAAAATCTGAGAATTAGGAATCCTTACTTTTATAACACACAAATTGTCTAGATATTGTATCTTTTGCTTCATAACGTAAAATTACACTGCTATAGCTACTACAATACATTGTTATCATCACCTGACAAGATGTCCTGTTTACAATAGGAAATTTCCCGTAATCCATATATTAAAATTTGTCATTGTCATTAACTGACAAATAGCATACCGACTGACAATCACGAATAATCATTGTTTAGTTGAATCGGGTCTTATCAGCGAATACAGGTGCCACGTTCAGACACGTGACTGGTAGCAAGCGAGCGATTACTCACAAATGATCGCCGTCTGTGATCACGGTCGGTAATTAACTGCATAATGGCACGAAGTGACGGTGACCCGTTGTCAATTAGTGTCTATTGTTCGCAGTTCAACGAAGGTAGCTAATTGGATGTCTCGGATTTTAACACGTGTTCTATACAAACATGACACTATCCGTATTTTCAATTGAGCTCTCATATTATCTCCATGAATCCGTCAGTTCCTCAAATGTTTATTATTTTATATTTTATTCTTGTCAGGCATTTTGTTTTTATGTATTGTATATAGAAGAAGGAATGTTCATATTTTGAAAATTCTTAAAATTTGTGCAAGTTCTTTCCTTTACAGACAACTTCTCTTTTTCCATCGGATATTGTATTTTTGATAATACTTATAAGTATTAAAATAAAAATTTTTTTGAATGTGTCGGAATTCTTCCAGACAAATGTATTAATTGAACACAAATTTATGCGATATAATATGACCCCTACATTGTATTCATTCTCATGTTCGTCGCAGCTAATAATGCATCACGATTGAATAAATGCATGAGAGTTCACGGAGCTCATCTTTACGAAGTGACTACGCGAAGGAAAGGTCAGCGCAAAAAGAAAGGAAAAAGCTATTTGCCAAGCTGCGGCTATCTCTTTCCTCTCTAGAAAGTAGCTCCATTCCGGAAATTGGCCAAAAATCAAACCGAGTCGTCGACGTGAACGGGAACGTTGGCGGTGTAGATCCTGGCCGACGTGGAATCCAACAAATCTGCAGTTTAACGTCAGGATTGGCACGGCCGAACGGACACAAAGAAGGAGAAGAAAACCTCGACGACACGACAGAACAAAAGAATTTGCCCAACTACGTGTACCTCAGCCGTATCGTGAAATAAACTTCTCGTAGTTCTTGAAACTCGCTTAATAGTTTAACAGAAGAATCTAAATGATATTAACAATAGTTAAAGCAAGTTTCCATAGACATTAGTACAAGTTAACTCAGAGAGAAATGTAATTAATTCTATGTTCCTTTCTAGAAACGAAATTAGAGAATAAAGGTTTGAAAACAAATAAATGTCGCTTTCACTCATATGTCCTTAATTTATCTTTAATACAAAATTACTCTGTTCTTTAAAATATTTAACATACCTATAAAACGTTTAAAAAGTTACTATAAATTTCTTTCGGCGCTTTATTGATAAAGCGTTCCGTGTATTGGCGATTCAAGATATATTCGACTTTCTATCCAACAGATAGAATTTGACGAGAAGTTTGATACTACGCGCTATAAGTGAGGGAAGGATAGAATAAGGAAGATGGAAGAAAAAGTTTTCTGTTCCTCGCTTCATGTTTTCATCGCGAAAGTTGGGTAATTGAGAAGTTCGGACTTTCGTAACTGTCCGTCATAATCTCGCGACGCCGTTATAATATCCTTGATGCAACTGCACGCAGGGTTTGCTACTCGACAAAATATTTTCTCTCGTGGAAATTGCGAACGTAGTTCTTTAAAAATATTTTAAGCCCCTGAATTGACGAGTAAGCATTTATTCCATTCAGAAAAGTATCATAACCCATGTAGATAACTAAAGAATATTTTCAAAATCCGTAGAATTTACTACAGTACAAAAATTGAATTTAAAATATTGCCAGAGCATGATGAAAGGATTTAAAGAAATGAATTGTTAGAGAATTCGTTATTTTCATTAAATATTTTAAAACCAAAATTTGATTATGAACGAAAATCTAAATATTATAAAGGGAATATGTTTCATATTTACGTATTTGTAAAATATAATCTAAATAAATACATATTGTTCCCTTACTTTAAAAATGACACAACTGAAAAACATAATTTTTCGAATTATTGCCATCAGAATGAATTAGATATCTAATTACTCTGTCAATCAGTAAAAGCAAACTAATTTAACTTCACAATTCGTCTATCAAATAACTTGCGTCATTCTTAGGATTTTAAAGAGATTCATAATAGGAGTACTTTTCACAAAAGTGATACATTTTGAACTGTATTTTTATAAAGAAAAAGGATAGTCTTCTGCAAAGAACATTCAGATATAAGATAATTTTGGCGATTGAAGTTTGAAATTGTTTTATTTCTAATTTAGCTGATCAAGGTAAATATAAAAATTAGTTGTTTATTGTTTTAAATATAAAAAATTATTAGTCATATATATCAAATTGTCACTTTTGATGAATTTATTAATTTTGCAGAATATCTAAATTATCATAACTCAAAACATATGATTTTTATTAAAGAGTTGCGAAACTAAAATAATATTTATCAAATAATATTTAATTATAATATGTTTCTAGAGTATATATAGTCTTTTTGATAATATTATATTATTTGATTAGTCAATATTTTATTAACTTAGAAAATATCTTCTTCTTTTTCTGAGAAACTTTATTGAGTTGTATCTTTAAAAGTAATGAAACAATATATAAAATTGTGTTAGTTTTCCAACTATTCTAGGTACTCAAAGTATGTTTAAGAAATAAAAGAAGAAAATTAAGATTGTAAAAGTAACTAATTTAATCTAAAGAATTCAATATTCGATCATATACGATTTAAGAATAAAACGAACTTTAATTTGAGCTATAAGCTATAATATATAACTCAACTATGATTCAGTCATCATCCTTCCAGACGCGCAAGTATACTAAACTTTAGACAAAGTAAGAGAAAGAGTCATTAGCTAAATATATCTATAGTTCTATGTTCTTGAGTATTTGTGGAAAACGAGGAATAAGGCTAATGCGCTTTTTAGAGGCTTTTGAGTATCCTAAGATTCTCTTGGATGTACCCTTTTCGTGGAGGAGCAGGTGAATGTCAGGAGGCAAAGAATTGCAGCTAACAGAAGCGGCTAAGAGATCCAAGTCGGTGGAGAATGCAACTACCCTATGCGCTTTCTTTAGTGTCCTCCTCATACCTACATCGGATAAGCTGCTCCGTCCCGGGCCCTCCTTTCGTCCCCAGTTCTTAATTCCGCTGGTTTGTTCAAGTTGGCTATCTGGATTATACGAATTTTCCTGCGTCTTGGCCTGGCTTCCTTCAGTCTCTTTACCTTCATTTAGCGTATCTCAGTTAAACTGAACTTTTACTTAAGCCACGAGATGCGTCTCGATAATCAACAGCTGATATTACGTATCACTTGCGGATAATAATGAAGGTCTGTCTACTAAAAATAATAATTTTCTGAAACGAATCGGAAACAAAGAACAAATTTGCTTTTAAAGAGTAAATCAATAAACTTGCAGTTAATAAATATATATATCCATAATTTTAATAAAAATGTGTTGGCTTACAGAGAAATTGGAAACATTTTCCAATTTTGTTTTTAATCTGAAGTTCTAAGATAAGAGTAACCTGAACTTTTACACACTTAAACCAAAAAAGTTTACAATCGGACAAGGCAGTTCAGTTTCCTTAATGACTAGGAAAGAAAACAAGAATCCTTAAAGAGAATTGAATGGTCCATTCGGATATGAGTTTTCGCGATACTATTTAGGTAGTTGCAGTTGTAGGACTGATTACACGATAATGCAATTTTAAAAGAAATAAAATAAATTTAGAAGAAGGAATTTGTGGTTTGCGTTAAACATTTGAATTGCAAACTTTAGCATACTCTTGGTATTATTCTTATTAAATTTTTAACAATTTTATTATTGTGTTGAAATCAGAAAAGGGGCAATTTTGTTGTAGAAATGATCGCATAATGTTAAAATATTTTTATATAGCAAAGGAACGATGGTGAAAAAAAAACTAAAAAAACGGGGAAAGGATTGTAAGCCAGAGGATTTGCAAGTAGGCATTTGAGTTGGTAGAATTATCCTAGGATGACATTTTCATTCCTCTCGCCGAATTTGTCGGCAAGTTACATTAACGGTCCGCAATACCGCGAGAGTGTCATAAAAGTGGAGCGTCATATTTTCTTTCTACCGAGTCTTTCTCCTCTTTTTTACGCTTTTTTGTTTTAATGGACGCGTTCTCGACGAGATACAGGAAGACAAGCATTTTCTTATTGATCGGGGATTCTCGACGTCGATGAAATTCGCAATGACGTCGCTCCTGCAGAAATCAACGCCTGACGCGAACGCGTTTATGAATTATTAACGTATTCAATTCTCCTGTTTTCGTCGACGAGGCCGGAAATGGGAATGAATCAACAACGATCGAAGTTGCCCGTTAGATTCCATTAATAGCATACGATTCTCGCCTATGATTTTCCACTCCGTCCGAGAACATGGTACCGATGATAAAAACCTTTACGGTGAATGCGTCGACGCTTCGCTATATTTGGTGAAGCATTGTACCTTGTGGAGCACTATACTTTACATACGTATAGTCGTGTCGTATATCCGCAAGCGTATATTTTTGAAAACCTTCTTCGATATTCTACGAGTAGTTTCTTCGACTCTTTTTTTATGCCATTTCGTCCTCCCTTATTTGGATTTAGAAATGCACCATCTGAGAGAGTGTTACTCAATACTTCTTGTTACTTCTTGATACTAAAAGAATATTATAATTCACACTTTTAATCACAATCATTTTTGAACGTTTAATAAAAATTTGCTTATACACATCTGTATTTTTTAGAAGCCCTATATTCTTTATGCCAAAGTTATAATGTTATATTTGCATTTATCAGATTTTCTTCGATCATTTCAATTTTGAGGTATGTAGTTCTATTGTTCTATATTTTCTCACATGTAGAATTTAATTAATATTAATTTGCAAATCTGTCTCATATTTTATATAATTATACCTTATTCATTAGAGCATGATAAACTCTGTCAATTTAATTCAATTTAATCGGAGAACTCAAACGGCAAACATTTTGTATTTACCACCACGAAAATCATTAAATTCTATTGGATCACATTCTATATTTAACAGACTGTGGCAGTTCTAAGCCAGACTGCATTTACTCGTACAGGCAGTCGATGTCGATTATTTATCACAGAATAATATTGAGGATATTCTCCAACGTCGAACTGAATTTGACCGTTACCTATGAAACAAATCAACCCCCATTGGGAATATACCATCACGACGGATATCAATGAACTCAAAACGACATACAAAAATTCACTTTGTCGATTCGCGAATTGTCCTAGCGGCAAGTTTCGTTCTGGAAAATTCAATTCTGGTTGAAAAACAGACAACACGAGAGAACAAATGGTTAAGCCGGTTCAGATCTCGCTTAATAAATCGTTCGCAGCTACCTCTCTTTCTCTTTTCTTTATGCTTGTCTTTTATACGCGACTGCACCTGTACGTGCTGTATATCGTGTACGTATACACGACTGCATTTTAGTTCACGAGTTTAGTTCAGCGCAAAGGACGAAATTATGCTTCCTTTTCTTTTATCTTATGTAGGACGCGATGTAGAAAGTGCTGAACGCAAAGGTATCTATTATGCAAAAAGTTTTGATTCGAAAAGAGGGAGAGACATGTTATTGGATGTGATAATTTTATTTTTAACCATTAGTACACACGATAATATTCTGGTCTTTTATTATATACGATGCAATGTTCGTGTCTTAGATTAATTTTCATCACTTTTATAAGTGTATAAAAATTATTAAGTGATTCTTACACATACTTTACCATGTTAAAAAAATATTTATGAAGTTGTATATTTAAAAAGAAGGAAAAGAGGTAAAGACCATTTATTAAGCAAAACGCTCTTTTAAAGAAAAAAAGAACACACTCACATGAAATTCTTAATACAGCAATCGCACATGTGTCGAGGATTAAAACTCACATGTCATTAATTTTACTTTTCCTTTTTCCTTTCCCAGAAAATATAATTATGGAGATTACCACTTTTCGCCAATCGACACATCATTAGTCATATTTTTGGCTGGAAATTGAAAAATTTACGATTGAAAAGAAAGAAGAACTGCATATAAATCTTCTGGAATGGATTTCTTTCATTCTTCCATATCTAAATGCGAATTCCTAAGCAGGTCGCGCCGAATCCGCGGAATACGAAAAGTCGAATTTACATTCGACATATATCCATGAGAGATTGCTGAAGTATATATTCGTATCAGTCTTTAAAGTCACCCTGCAATTTTTACTGTCAAATTAATTGAAACTTTGATATAAAAAGTATTGCTTTTTGTACATTACTTTTGTATGTTTTTCTGTACTTCTCTTTGCCGTTTTCTCATTTTTAGATAAGTCTTGTGTTTCTGTAATTATCGTTTAACCGTACTAGATTACGAAAAACGTTTACAAGACCGTTTATTTATTTTATATTTCATTTATCGTATTCTGATACGCGTGCAATATCGGAAAAGTAATAATCTGAAATTTAATTCAGAACTCTGTTATATTTCACGCACCATCGATGTTTATGAAGGCATTAGTAATCTTAGTCCGATAAAGGAACTTTTTTCGAAAATTATAATCATTGGATTTAGAGATCGGAAGTCGGAGAGTCGTCTCACACGTTTTATTCGGCGGATATTTCGATATGATCGACTTGGTCGAAAATCAATTTCCTTGGATGGACATGGAAACAGAGACGCTACTGGGGATAACCTAGATATTCTTATTTACTTCATACACAATGAAAGAACGAGAGAAAATAAAGAAAAAAGGAGAGAAAAAGAGAGAAAGGAAAAGGAAACAGAAATCCGCTCGGAAGTGCACGTCTTCAGTCTTCCTCGCAGGACTATTATACACCATTATCTCGATCTAGTCCACCCCCTCATCTTACACGTATACATATACACACAAGCGGAAAAGTACGCAATACAAGCAAGTGGAATTCAGTGGCACGAAATAGTACTCCGCTATAGTACATTCACCTTGGTCAGAAAAGAGGTAGGTAGGTAGGTTTTAGAAAGAGAAGAAAGCGAAAAAGGAAGAAGGCACTCTGAAAGCTTGCTCTAGTGACATATCTGTCAAATCCTGAGATACACAGGTTCTTCTCTGTTCTACGAGGTATCATCTAATTCCTGGATTTGATGTTATATCTAGACATTTCTACCCTCTCCGATTTTTATCTGCTGAAATCTACATCTTTTTACCTAGACTTTTGTAGTCTCAGATGCTGTATACGATCCTCTCTTAGAGATCTCTTTATCTTATTTTATTTTATCTCCATCGCGCTCTGGATTACCGTCGTTCCTCTCTTTGTATTCAAGATTTTTAGTTCCATGCATCTCGCGATACTTTTGCACTGTAAAACCGTACTTCCTTATACCACTTCAAGGATTTAACGCTCGTCTTCTTTCTTTGCCGATAGACAGAATCTTGAAGAAGAAGAAAGGTATGGCTTGCGCTACCGTAGAAAATTACCTCCGTCCGACTAGCATTGGAGATTCTGCGTGTCAGTCTCTCTTCCATGCTCCTTGCACGTTCTGCTGTCGTTTCTTTGTATCCTCTTGCCTGGCAGGAAGCAAGGGGATTCAGGATTTCCGCCAAACCAAACGTAGGTTTTCCCTTCGACGGGTCCGGAACGTCCGATTCTGCGTTCGCTTTTTCCTAATGTCGACTTTTTATTATTCTACGAGCCAGCGGAAAACAATGGCAAGGATTTCAAACGTCTCTTACCGCGACATTGAATGAAACCTTCCAAACATTTATTTAATGAAGTGATAATGACTAGTTATACAATTTTGCAAATTGTTAAATACCGCAATTTTTAGCAAGCACTCTTTATGTTTGTTGAATAATTCTGAATAGCATTCTTATAATTAAGTTCTTAATTATACTTATCACAATTTTATCGCTACGATAAAATAAATAACTTCAAACAATAATACAATAAGTTGGTCATTGATCTTAATAATTTCCATATTTTGTCTTCTTAAAAATTCTCGAATTTTTTAATATACCCTCTTCAATTAAATATTAACGTGAAAATTCTATCGAATTCTTGCAATCACGTATCGATTTTAATGATGGATGTTAGTTTTTGTTAGAATGATCTTTCTATGATAATATTTCTTTACACTCATACATATTTTCGACCGAAAGGACAAGCTTTTATGGTGCCCCTTGAGAACGTAGTATCCTATAAATTTTTTCTTGATCTTTTATGTCATCGTAACAAATCCAAAGAGGACAATTTATCACGTAGCAGTGACACCTGTAGTACGAGATTTGAACGAGCAGTGAATTTATGCGTAAGCTCTTTATGGCACTTCCAGATTTCTCGTTTTCGTAGGGTTAGCGGAAAAAAAGGAAGCGCTACGGATTGGTTGGTTTGTCGAGCAAAGTCATGTCTGAACAAGGGTACTTCTGACCCTCCATCATAGTAAGTAGGGTGACGAAAGCACCACAGGGCTTTTCACTAATGTCTGTCTGTCCCAACACGTCCTTAAGAAAGAACCTTAGAAACTGGATGAAAGAAGAGAATCATCTAGAAAGCTTTTTACTAGTGCGCCATTGTTGTTACTATAAATTTTTATTTTAGAAGAATAAGCAGCAAAATTTGCAGATCTACCATGATGGAGCGATATTTGATTCAAAAGAATATAAAGATTTATTGATATCGCTTTTATATTTATACAAACTATATTAATATGTAAGTGTTAAAGTTTGAATTATGTAACTTTTGATATGAATATATTTTGATAAAAATATATAATATAAATTTTCATTAATCTTTAAAACGGTGAAAAAATTTTAAGTAGTATTTAACTTGCATATTGTATATATATTCTTTTTATATTAAGCAATAAATATGTAACAAAAAAGTGTGTGTTAGCGGACATCTTAATTAAAATGATAAATTTCTAAACAATCTGATAGAGATCAAATATACGATGATTAAACGTGCTACGAGACTCGTGCCAAGAAGTTGAACAATATTGATGAGTTTCTAAGCTTTCGTTGATTTAACATGTCTAACGTTTTTGAACAAAACGCAGCTCGACAGTGCGAAAAACTGCCCGTTCGATCTGTCGTGTATTTTGTGCTTTATAGCAGTGCATGTTTGAATTTCGCAGCACGTAGTCGAAGGAAATTAAGACCAATCAGTGGTGATATGTGATTTACGGCGATAGTCAGTATCGGCGAGCGGCAGGGATTACGTCGGACTCCATCGTGGCTCTTTCCCCGCCGTTGCTTTTTTCCGAATTCATTCCATTGGCGTACCTGCGCTACGTCTCCATTACGAATTAGATCCGGTAAATCTGTGCCATTTGAGGAACAACCTAGATTTTGTGCATCAGTTTGGATTCTATATATTCGAAGTATAGATTGTGTCAACGAATATATTTATAAATATATTAATATTATTTGAAAAAATATTACACCTTATTACATAAATAAAGAGTCTTTAAAAAGTTCTGTTTATCTTATTTTCGTTAATATACTCAAACTTTATATTCGCAGTATATGATCGTATATTATTAGTATATTACAGTATGTTACCTGTAACATAACAATTGATAAATATTGATTTAATGTTACATTTCTCTTATTATACAAAATATATATCATTTTTATACACATCGCGCGTAACAAGTAATTCAGTCTTAATACATGTATTCCTTCACGGTGACGTTACTTCCAAGACCTCCTAGAAGAAAACGAACGCAAATATCGATATTCCGAGATAATACGGAGGAAACGAAGTCTTGCCTTTTCGCTCTGTATTCCGCGCCGCGAGGTACGCGGAAATGGAATATTAAGGATTCCTTTTGGAATTTCAACTTATGATTTCCCGCCGGCGGGTAAAGTTTCACGAACGACGTAACGATTGTATAACGATATCGAGATATCGCAGGAGTTCCAGTGTTTCAAGATTCTGGAAGCCTTACAGCTACGCAGGAGACCTCCGACATCCGCGAGAAAGAGCTACTTCCCGAGTATTTAAAAGTATTTCATTGATATTTTAAAAATTTTGCATAGCTGTATATTAAAAATTGTTAAATTAAGAATAAAGTATAATAAATGCTCATGTGTTAAAATTCTTGTTCTTTGCTCTTTCACAAAAGTATAACAGCACAAAGTTTAACAATCATAAGATGCACTCCAATTCTTAATCTGTCTCGAGAGTACCAGCGATGTCTACTGTATCGTATTTGTATATGCACGTTCGGTTAGAATTTGTTCCCTTAATGACATTACACTTAAGAATACGCAGCATCGGGATTTGAAAATGGATTTCAAAGATTTGAATAACAATTTATTTTATAATAACCACACGCGAAAGAACAATGTAAGGCTGGCGTATTTTAATGACGACGTGTACGACGGGGACAATGTGATTTAACGATCTCCTTAGGAATGGAAGTAAGGTCTTAGGATGTTATAGAAATATAACGGCCGTAAAACCGGTCGTTAAGCACGCGAAGAGCGGAAATTTTCGCTCGGTATCTCCGTAGGAATTTCCGGCAGCTTGTAATTTTGGTGCTTAAAAGATACGAAACTTGGGAGTTCGATAATATTGAAGCATGGGATGATCTTGAAATCATGCATCAGACTTTAATCTATGAATTTCTCGGCTAACGAGAGAGAAGTCTGCCAACTTTTGACCCTCTGAGAAATTTCGAAACTGTTTGATTAATTCGACCTACATTTAGAAATAACTTTTAGCCCTCGTTAACTGGTAACTTTTACAGGTATAAGCAAGAAGTTAAAGGGAAGCACCGCTTTTTTCCACAGCTGAAACTGTTTGGAGATTGCATACCATCTACATATCTACATTTTATATATGTAGTATATGAAATGTAGGTATATATATATATATTGTAGTTGTGTATATATGTATATGTATATTTCACGCGTTGAGAATCTCGCGTTAAGAGATATCCCGAATATCCGGCGTCAGGCAAATACTGCCGGGGGTGGCAGGCACGAAATCAATGCGAACGACACACGTAGCTACACGCGACATACACGTGTATGCGTCGCTCGGTGCTTGCACCTGACAGCCGAATACTGGGAAGCAGCTGCATCGTCATTTCGTGGAATTGACTTGGATCGACATATCGACTGGAGAGGCGGCCGCATGTATCCACGATGTATGACTTGTAGCACCCCTAACTACTGTTGAGGCGCTCGCATTGGCATTCGACAGATGCACTCAACGCGCCTGAAATCCCAAGTGTAAAAACTGCATACCAGAGTAAGTGCTTCTCTAAGCAAAAAATTGATCAACCGTTTATCTTTCGAGCCGCTATTTTTTCCCGTCACAATTCTTCTTCGTTGTAGGGATCTTAAGTAGTAGTATAGCTTGGGGAGATCTTTCTAAAAGTAAAATAAAACCGAACGATACTTTCTCTCTCTTTTCTGCAGACACCAACAGACTAAGTGATGGTCAGCGACCGTCGAAAGCAGTAGAAATAGCTTCCACCCTCGCCCTAACACGTCGACGATGGCATAAAATACAACCATCCCTTGCGCTTGACTTTACCAAGTTTGTCATCCAAACTGAAATAAATTACTTAAATCGACAAAACGTTAAACGTGTCTATAAAAATTTTAAATAAATGTACTGTTAAATTTCTGTGTAACTTTTTTTATCTACAGCTACGTGTTTTTCTTGATATAAATTATTTTTCTTTTTTGAGAAAATTTCCTTTCGCGTAAAAGAGAGCAGTGGAACTGCAAATATCTAAAAGAAAAGTTAAATAAAGCTACAATTATCAATTATCTTTATTTAAAAAGTGTTTCTACCATTTTGCTTGAAATAATTAATAATTATATATATAATATATTACCAATATAAACTATAATTTTAAATAAAAATAAAATCTTTCCCGTTTGAAATTACCCGCGAGTAACTTTTTTTTCACGCAGAGTAATTGACAACAAAACACATCATACTGATAAAAGCTACAGAAAGTTTTTCCTCGAATCTGTTAGTATTAATCAATAGAATATTTCATTAATAATTACAAATATGAAAGATTCGAAAATTACGCTTATCTGTGCATTAACAACGTGTAATAAACAATTTCTTTTAAAACAAGTCTTAATTGAATAGCTTAATATTTTCCAAAGATATAATTTTTTTAAAAATATACGCTGGTATACACATATAATGTACATATGTATAATACATGTACTACTAGAACTTAAAACCTCTGAATAAAGACTTCTATAATTACTACATAATTATTGGCTTTATTTAAATTTCCCTTCAGATATTTGTAAGTGACCATTTTCCCTTACATCAAAATTATTTAAAACATGTAATGGTATTTATCTTAAACGGCGAATGCGTTCTATGGTCACATTTTCTGGTGCAGCACTAAGCGGACTATCACTGGATGCGAGAAATAACAGGGTTATTGGTATTCTAATATACTGCAATAGTATCATTTGTGTTTATCCCATATTCACAAATTCTCCACTCTCCCTTACTCGTGGCTTTTTGCATGGAAAATAACATTCAAAGCGATCTCAGGCGATACGGAATCGTATTAATAAGTAACGTAACGTGTGCAAGGATAAGCTCTAAACGCATTGAGGGTTACGAGTAGTCTAGATACCCGATAGAACAGAGAAAAGCGAACCCCCGCAGACAGACATAGCACAGCGGAAAGCACCTCTGACAGGATAGTAAAGCCCTCGTTACGTAACTCTCTGTCGTTGCTTATTTGTGTTACCAGAAACTTTGCGCATGTTAATTAGTAGATATGGTTAGCAGTTATGGTTAACTGAAGTTTGTAGCCCACGCCCTGCCGCGACTCGCCCGCCGCGGCCGTTATAACGACAACGACTTATTTGCATCTGAGCTGTGCAACGCAGGCCCTTCTGGCGCCCTTTCTGCTACCCTTCGATGTAGCACTTTGATGTAGGTTTACGTTACGGAAGAAAGGTTTCTGTGAAACCCGTTTGAAGCTAATGTATTATTCAATTGGGAAAACAGAGATCCTAAGCTACCTAATTTTTTAACTAAAAAAAACGTTTGTTATCGCTGTACCTCTTTTATTCCTTTTGATGATATTAAAGATAGATACTCAATTAAGAAGAATGTCGAGTCTATTAAATTACAATTTGAGATAAAATAATCTTCTCGAGAAGTATTATAACAGATTATTAATCGTCCCTGTAGCAGCAAAGGACTAAATTGATCGCATTTGCCCTGATCTTCATCAACTTTTCTAAATGTGTGGGTCAAATTTATTCTTTTTACAATAAATACGACCCTTGCGACGAAAACTGAATGGAGACAAAATATTGGCGGTCGTGAATTACGAGAAAATTTTATACAAAATTTGCGTGACGTAGCTGCGTACATATACATGCAAACATTAGTTCCATCTATTTAGCCAGCATATATATAGATGTCAATTTAAAAATAATATGTGCATAGTCAATCAACCTGTGTACGTACTTCAAACTTTCTTTTTACTGAAATACTCTTTACAATAAGTTAATATCAAAATTTGTGGAGAGAGAGAGAGAACATGAAAATATGAAAACTTTAACTCTTATAGACGAACGACATTTAGGATCATCTCTTTTTATTTTGTATTGTAAATTGCTTATTTAATTTTTATGGCTTATGCAGGGGTAATTCGATAATGCTTTATTCAAACCTGATAGGTTAAAAATAAAAAATTTAAAATAATAAATCCAATATGGCAAACACGCAATTTTAAAGAAATAATTAAATTATTACAAAATATTGAATTTTAGAAAATTTTTAATTGCGAAATATCATCGAGTTTCCAGTTTCACTTCGAAATTGAAGCTCATCAGTTCTACGCAAACAGTTAGTACCGATTTCCAAACTCTAATAATGAGCCTTGTGACATTAGATCCTCCATTGGAAGTTACTATCCCTTTGAAATTCGACATTTTCAGGCTACATTCAAACTCAATGATACCAAGAATCCTCCTAAAACCGAATTTCACTGTAATCAGATTATTTTTTTTTTTAATTTGGGTTTTAGAATTTTTAGAAATCAGAATCAAAAGTGACCTCGTAAAATTTTCGAAAATAAGATCTTTAAGATTTCTTTAAGTTTCTTTGTTATAAAGTTTCCATCCTCAAAAGGTTATTTACAATCTACGATAAATCTCATATCCTCTTTTAGTATTACACAAATATAAATAATGCTTAAGTATAAGCATTATTTATATTGTGTAAGCACATATTGTCTTAAGTATTTTATCACATGTAGCGGATACAAAGTATTTTATTTAAAAACAATTAATTTTCTTTATTGTAAAACTAAAGATTAGATGTAAGAGTATAATCGTATACTGCAAATCGCGGTCTAACACGTTTCACAGGGCGACCGGCCAGCTATCCTGTTTCCAATTACGCCGACTAGCCGTAGATAAGTGGTGGTTACAGTTACGGTTACACGGTTACACCTTACGTCACGCTGCTGTACGCCCTCTCGCGTTACTCCCAATGCGCGCGCGCTAATATCCCTCTCCGCCGGCTATAATTACCAAAGATATATTACGCTTAACTGCCTCCCGTTAAACGGGAGGCAGCGCATGTGGATACCAACTACGCGTTGGATAACCGTTGCCGGATAGCTTGTTAAACGCCAACTTACCGGCGCATCGCTCACACGACCACGATCTATGGATGTGACGCGATGACTTTGAATAAAACTCATACAAATATCATACATAGGAACTTCTTCATCGAGGAGATATTTTGCATACAAAGAAAGAACATGTGAAGAAATCAAAATGAGGAACTTAAAGGAAGCCTCGATGATGTGCGAATTCTGATACGTTTGAATATGTATGATTTACGAAATCAGGCGATTGAAAAAGTAGAGTACTTTCATTTATATATTTGCAAATTCTTTCAATAGTAAAAGTTTAAATGTTTCACATCAACCACTTTTTTCGCATTACTCATCTAATCACTCAACGCCATCATCACGAAAATTTAAATTGTTTTATGCTAACAATTACATTTTGCATTAAGTTGACGTTTATGAGATCCTATTGTCAGTTACAATTCCGTGTTGTCTGGTTCCAACGATTTACGCATCGTACGTTACAATGGCGGCGGAATTACGGCCAGAAATGAAACGCAACGAAATCACGTTGAACGAAATCGTGAAACCATTCGTGATCGTCGAGTGACAATCTCAAGTCATTAAATTGCCATCAGATAGTACAGTGACCACCTTAACTGACAACCGGAATTAATAGGGCGTGCAGTCGATCTTCAATTTCTGGGGATTCGAAATTTTTGTGACATTGCAAATAGGAATTGTGCTAAAACTGTCGTTACCAAACTATTCAAATATCGATTATTTCTGCGATGACTGATTATTGATCGCATCTTAATTGTAACTAATTTAGTTCTAATTTTTTATCTTATGAGCCGAGTTTTTATATAATTCGAATCGATTAGATTAATTATAAGTTTATCAAAAATGTATAAACCGAATTAACAATAAATAATGCAAAACATAATTCATCCATTTTCCTTTCTTTTAAATAAAAAATAGGATATCCAGGATTTATTGTATTATCTATATTCTGTGTATTTGTTATAATCTGATTTTTATAAAAAAAAATTTAGGCGTAGTAAAGATTTATAAAAAAAAAAGTATTTATAAAAATGCTTTAGATTGAAAATATTTAATTTGTCTCACAAGTAAACCTACGGAGGTGTCACCCCCCGATTTTAATGAAACTTTACAAATTTGTAGAACTATGAAAAATATTTGACACTTATTTTTTTTTATCGGCAAAAATTTAGTTTCAGCAACTCCAAAAACCCCCTAACACATTTTACTTTTTAAAATTTTCAACTTATTTCACTTAATATGTTGAATCTATCTCTTACCCAATCTCATTAAATCGGTGAGTGACACCTCCGTAGGTTTACTTGTTAGTAGCGTTTACTAATAAAAATTAGCTGTTTAAATTGTATAAGTTAAAAAAAAAAATTTTTTTAATATTTATATATATTTGAATAATAAACCAATTTTTAATTTAAAATTTTCAATAAGATCTAAGGAAACTATTCAGCAGCGTTCCATGCGTATACATATATATAACAACCGCAGCTTCGAATTCCTATATACGAGGTAGTCTCGGTAATCATTGGCTAATTTAATTTTGCAAATTCCGACGTTCTACCATGCCTGGTAGTCGTAATCAAGAATTGTAGCAAATTGAGCTCGATCGAGCTATCGCTCGCCTTTGAACACTTTGCGGAAGTTGCGAGCGACCCATTGGTCGTCCTGTCAATTTTGAAAGGAAAACACACGACGCCAGGTTAGGCGTTTTAACGAGGAAACTCTGAGACGAACCGGACTCTGGTATAGGGGCGATCGATCGACTCTTCATCTTTGAAGTAGCTCTCTCGGAGTGCATTTACCAAGTTGCGTCTGATCGATGACCTTCCGTCAATCATAACTCAGTCCACGTCGAGGTTTCCGACATGTCACTATCTGGACAATTGGTTCCCTTTATCTTTAATCACGCGTGTCTTTGAGTTAGCATGATAGATTTCGCAAAATGTATGCCGTTTTATGAAGGTATGCATTTAGAACTAAAAACTTTTGATACATAAAAAATATTCTTTTTTATTAAATTTTGAAATAATAAAAAGATTATTAAGAGATTACAAATGATAAAGGATTAATAAATATATCAGTTGTTACACAAATGATGCAAATATAAATATATTGCTCGACAATATGAAAATAAATTCTGAATTTTTGCTATAGGAAAATGATCTGTAATTGATTAACGAAACTTACTAAAAATTGATGAAAAAATATTTATTTTGTTTCCAATAAATTCGATATATGTATAGTAAAATCCGTTTGTTCCAAATATGGATACAATCAAAATTTAACTATGACGAAACTTAATTCTAAATTCCCAACAGAATACTATGCGCGATAACTGGATAAAACGAAATTTCAACGCAGCAAACTTAATTTCAAGATCTAAATGGAGTCTGTTGCCCAACGAGATTTGTCAGTATACACATATTTCTCTGACACTTTATTGATTGATGAAATATCAACAATCGCAGCTATCCACCCATCGACTCTTTTCCAGGGGGGTAGCAAGTTTTATAACCGGAAACATATCGAGCACGGAGAGCATATTTTCCCGCAAGAAGAACGCGATCGAGGAGAAACGGAAAGCAAATATATTGTACATTCGCGCGTGCATTCGCACTTCGATCGCACTGCGCGTAAAGACAGTGCAGCTTCGCGAATGCACGTCCATAAGCTCGGAGCTCACTGCATGCATGCATGATGAATAGTTTGCGCAGACTGCTGCTGTCGGAAGTGACAGGACACAAAGTTATGACCGTTGCCGTCCTCCGAATTCCACAGTTCTATTCCACGCTTTTTGCACAGTTCTCTCACGCGAGCTTCTCTCGGTCTCATTCGTGCTACACTTCCTTGTCATCATCTTCAATTGCAACTGCTACTTATTTCTATATACGGGAAATTGCTTGGATAGCTTATGGTTTCTTCCGTTTCTGCTTCCATCTTTCATCAACAGTGTTTTATTTATAATGGCGCTCTCTCCTCTTCTCTCTTTCTCATGTCACTATTTCAATTTTAATAAAATTTAATAAAGATTGTGATCTATCTTTTACTACTTAAAATGCTGTTAATAATATACAGTAATTTTAGAGAAAAAAGTAGTAAGTAAGTAGACTCTTGTTGCTAATATGGGCCCTACTTCGCATTTTATTAAATATTTAATACCATTTCTTGCAAAAGGTTATAACTTGGTCTTAGACAGGTATTAAAGTTATGAAATAATTTCTGCTATGACTTTTTTGCTATTAATTGATATTTATCTACTATGAAGTATAATAAAGTTTTTTCGTATAATTTTTAATAACAAGTTAAATATCATTAGTTCGTAACAAGTTTGTACTAAAATAATTTTTAAGATGTTCTTCTATTTTGAGAAGACAATGAAGCACGAATGCTATTTTTTGCTGGAATATAATTAAATGTACATTTTTGTCAATATTTCTATATTAAACTTTCTAAAAAGTGAATAATGTGAAGTCCCTTCCCAGAAATTTTAATAAAAAATATTACAAAATTTTTCGGTAAAAGTTCTCTCTCTCTCTCTCTCTCTCTCTCTTTGTTAAAATAATTTTAAAAAGTCCTTAGAGATTTCCGCGATGCGAAAAAAAAGTGCTCATAAACATTCACAAGGATAGGATTAATGTAAAAATATTGTTAGGAGAACATATTCATGAAAAGAAACTTTTGATAATATTTCAATACATTTAGATTTTCTATGAATTTAAGTTATTGGTTTAGATTTCATGGAAAATCTGAACAAGTCGACAAAAATCAGATTCTATAAACAAGTAGACTTAATATCTCTCTCATCATATTCAGATAATCACTTTATGTTTCTTTTCATTTAAATAACATTTCTTAGTTTGTAAGCTGTTTTAAGGGATTGAAACGATATAATTGCTTGAAATTTTATCAATTTTTTATATAAAATGTACAAAAGTAAAATTTAGAGCAATATTTACAATATACAAAGACTTAAAAAGTATTTTTTATTTATATATACATAATTTTCTTTATTTACTTGACGTTATATTCAGATATTCACATCATAACGTTTCATTTAAATAATTTTTCTTAATTTGTGAATTGTCTTAATCATTTCAAATGTGTTTTATATTAAATTTGAATTAAATAAAATGTTGTTTGCAATATCATTGATTGAATATAACTGAAAATTAAGTATTACACAGAAAAAAGAACAGAAAAGGCTTACATTACCACCTTTTTCTCTAATAACAAATTATTTTAATTAAAGTAGAACTATTAAACAGAACTAATAGGAATTTAATGTGGATTTAATATAAAAAATTGTTATTGCTTCCTCCGTTAGCAGTGACTATAAACTATAGACTACGCTTACTTATATATTCTGACGACCACGATATCCACTATTTTTCGTTTAACGATAGGAAAAATCGATCGGCGGTACGTGCTTCCGGCAGGAAGCTTCAGATTTAAAAGTGTACCTAGCGGATCTTCAACGGCGTATCGCCTAAATCCACCCATAAAGATACCCATAAAGATCTAGAGGACTGTACGATAAGGTGGCCTACGTATGGCACTGATTTATTGGCCAATATCGAATTCAGGCTAGGTGAAATGTATTTCGCTTGTCGGCTGTACATATAGGTGTATAACTCGATTCTTACTCGTGATATCATCAACCAGAGGTGATGTTTGTTCCTCGGCAGCTTCTTGGGTCGTGTTTTACCGTCTCGGCAAGACGACATTTCGGAGACGGTTTTCCAGAGATATCCACGACACTCGAGACATCGTTCTCTACGTCAGTGACCTCGAATTGCAACTGGGATACAGTTTGCCAGTTGCGACTTCGAGGTATTCTCGTGTTATATTTTATGCAACGTCTGGTATCTAGCATATCTACGTTTGAAATTCAATCCTTTGATAATTTAAAGAATATAATTGTGAATATAAAAATATTATTATTCGTTTGAAAATAATTAACAAAACTTTAACCAAAAACGACTATTTTGTAAAAAATTATTTTAATTAACATCATTTCCCGAATTCTTTTTACTCATAACTAATATTTATACAATTTATATAGTTATAGTTGTATATAATATATTTATATAATTATATCTTATACCACAATTATTTTTATAAAAAAATTGACTTAAAATTTACAAATATTTAAAAAAAAAAGTAAAGAATTATAAAATATTGTTTCTTATTTATTATGTTGGAAGATAAGGTTAATTAATAATTTTCTTATATTGCACTTATATTGTGATTTAAGTTATAATTTCAGTGATAAATTCAGAGTGCATTTCTCTCTGCGTATTTCACAACTCTTCATCTAGGAATTTTAGAATCCTGGAAACATCTGCCTGAAACGCCATTCCGCGTAAGAAGCGGTGTGTGAAAGTTTCCAATCGACGCGGCCGCCATAAACTCGCAGAACCCCGAAAATCATCTCGAGATTTAAGCAAGTTTCCGGTGGTCGGAAATCACTTTCGGCGTTCTCCGAATTTCACCGAACTTTCCAAGCGGTTGTCGAGTTCGCGAACTACTTACGATCGGCCGACTCTTAAACCTCCGCTTAAACTTCGAGAACGACCAATTCTCGAGAGAGGGGGAGGGGCTTTTTGTCCCATGATAACAAAAAATTTCTAGAAAACGTGTAGAAGCACGTAAAATCACCTAGTTAACAATTGTCGAGAACGACATGAACTGCAGAGAGGTACTTTCAAACAAGTTCAATGATATATTAGTAATATATCTAAGAGATTTTTGGCTTCAGTTTATTTGAATATTCAGTATAAAAAAATCTCACAAATTAAAACGTAAAACACATCAGATCTAATGTTTATACTAGATTTAGCAACCTATTTTTACTTCTTATGTGAGTTATGTTTCGTAAGTTATCATTCTCTTAGTCACAATTCCTCAGTCAGTTTGTTTTATGAGCTGTGGCTATACCTATTCTTCGAAGAACACTTGTTGCTAAGACTCGAGCAGAAAGGAGAGGAATTTTTTCTCATTTTCTATTCCTTTGTTTTTATATGTTGCAAAATCATCACATAATTTCATAAACAAGATAGGTATAAGCAAATTATTCTTATCTTCGGAGAGAAATGTCAAATAAAAGTGATTCGATTGTGCGATCGTGAGTAGAAATTACTGGTAACTTCGTCCAATCCGTTGGAGACTCACAAAAAGAAAAAGAAAAATTGTCGGTATGGGATGAAACAACTTTTTCTTTTTTTCGTTCAGATAAATAAACGTCGTGTAACAGCACTTCAGGGAGCAGTTTGCCTCGATGTCCTACGAAATTTATCCGACTGGTTTCCAGCTGCTCTTCAAGAAAATTCCTTTTAAATTTGTTGTGATCAGCAATGATAAATTAAAAAATGTAATTTGTGATCACTTTTAATCGCATGTATGTTATTAGAAAAGCCTAACTATAAATAACCATGCAAGAAAATTCTTATAAGATTTGTGATTAACACAAACAACATAAATTATAAGAAGAAAATATTTATTCGCTTTTTATGTGAAACTTTTTTGCAGTAGAATTCTTTATGGAGTTTTTTTTTTTAACTGGATCATTCTCAATCATTTCCAGATCTAGATTTAATCTCACTTAAATCTAGATCCCATAATTCGAGAATCGTAGCGTACGGGGGATCAAACGTTCTTCACTCTTCCTTCTTTTGTCGTTAAAAAAAGCTCGGGATTTTTGGGATACCAGAAAGGCTAAGCCTCAGGTTCGCACATGTACTTGGAAAGGTTTTGCCATTGGTGCATCAAAGCTAGACCCAGTTCCCTGAACTAACATAAAGCTTGCGGTGGATTTACTTTTGGGGCTACTGCTTGGCAAACTATACATCGTACAGCTGAGGAGGGGTTACTTTACATACTTTACTAAACAGCAGCATTGATAAATCCAAGTCCATGACGGATATAATTTTAAATATGAATGATTCTTAAGTGAAAATAAAAAGCTTCAACGATGAATAGAATAACAGAAGTATGTGCTCGTAAGAATATAAGGAATATAAACAGTTAATTAAATGATTGAAGTGTGTTGCGATTTTAAACTGTGTGTGTGTAATAAAATTGCTTTTTAATTGCAATTGGAAATAAAAATATATAATATTACAAATTTAATCTACCTTTTTAAATATTTATTGTACTAATTTAAAACAGCTATATTCAAAAATTCGAACAAAAAAGCTTCTTGCTTTACTTAAATTTTTTGTTAATTTATTAACAGGGATAATTTTAAACGAATCTTGTTTATGAAGATAAAGATAATAAAAATATAAAATATAAATATAAAAATACACAAATATAAGAATATTTTTATAAAACAATTACATAAACTACCAAGAATGTAAAATTGTTGTTTAAATAATTGAAGAACGATATGTCACTCTCTTTACAATGTAAAACATAGTACGTATAATAACGTTTTTAGTAGTATTGAACAGTGAAATAAAATTCAGTCGCCGACACTGCGGCGGCTGCATTATTCAGTCGTACTTTTGTTAAATTTAAAATTTACATATGAAAGAGATGCATTCCAGCGTCACGTCGTTCATGACCTTTTTTCGCGTTATCCTCTCTCTTCACTTTTTTTCTGTCGTTTTGACGTCCTTGCGGACATGTCACTCGAGACTTTAATCTCGTCGTCAGCATCCGTTACAAAAGATAAGATTCTAAAAATGGAGATAAAGTCGGTTATCGCAACACTTGTGTGAACTTTGCAAGTTATATTTTTTATCATCTACTTTTTCTTTAGTTTTTAATAGAGACAAGAAACTTTGTAATATTCTTGAATTCTACGTAGCATTTGTCATTTCTAAACAGCAAAATTTGTGAATAATAAATTAATTAGACTAACATATATGAATAAATCATATAAGTAAGCGTATTTAAAAATAAATTACATATGGAATTATTATTCAAATATCTAATTTTAAGTTTACGTAATTGTGGTATTTTTTCTCATTTAAAAGATTTTTTTAATCTTCAAACTTTTTTGAGGGTTCTAAAACAGTGTATAAACAGCAATATTTAGTATAATTCAAGAAAACAAAGGGGAGAAAAACGTTTTTTTAAGAAAAATATTCACAATTGGACGCTACAAGATTAATAATGCGATGAAGCTGAAAGCAGCTGCCAATCGCCGGTGCGATTATATGAAGTTCGCGCGCGGCTGCAGTTCATCAATATCAGCGGCCGAAATCATTAATCATCAAGGGCGCAGAAGCTCGAAAATTACTTTTGCTGGTCGCGTAGCTCTCACGCTTATTATTTATCGAAGAAAGCGCGGTCAGGGCACGTGATGGAAATTCTTTGATTAATATTTCGCGCGGCGGCGTGGAAATCTGAGAATAAACATTCTCATCCTTGAGAAAACATAAAACAGCTTCCATATGTTTCAACATAATTAAAGACTTTATTATAAAAACTTATTGTAATAAAGCTTATTGTAAGAATTTAATATAACATAATAGAAAATTTATTAATATTATAGGTATACATATTGTATATAACTGTTATACGAAATATAAATTACAATAAATTTAAAATTATTAATACTGATGTGAATAAATCAATAATTTAAACAGAGATTTTAAAAATAATTATAATAAGAGATTTTAAAGTTTGTTAAATATTTGGAAAAAAAGATATTTAAATATTATAATTTTGTAAAGAAAATATATTAAAAGAACAATTAAACAATAGAAATATTTTTAAATTATTTATGTCTGTAAAAATGATCAGATATTTAAATTTTTTATCTACTTAGAACAAATGTTTTATTAGTAAAATTTGTTGTTAGTATTATCAGATTAACAGAAACAATTATAAATAAAGACAAGAAGCTTTTTTGTTGAAAATTGAATATTGTTTTAAATTAGTACAAAAAAATGAATATTTAAAAGCTAAACTAAATTTGTTAGACTAAATATTTTCATTTCCAATTGCAATTAAAAAGCAATTTTACATATTTTTCAAATTTTATTCAAAATGCGTGTGTCAGAAACGCAAAATGCATTATTTGAATAATACGAAGTTTAATATTCAGATAATAAGTAATAAAATATTCACTGTCATACAAATTCGTATAATAGAGAATTCTCATAAAGTGCGTATTATATACAAGAAATTATTATATGAAAATTAATTACACGGATTTATAACAGCAACGTATTCATGTCAGAATATTACATACAAACGTCTCGAGATAACACAACATTATATTATAAAATTCCGTGTTTTATATTAAAATCTCATATACATGAAAGATAAAAGGCGGACAGCAACGTTGACGTTAATATTTCGCGGGAACTTTGCCAACGGAGGATTTTCTTGTTAATAAAAAACTGGAATTAATATCGGCTCGATATATTATAAATATTTTTATCGAGAGCTCGATATAATTTTTGTCGATCATCAACATCAGCTTTTACATAGATTTTAGATATGTATCGTTCTATTCTAATCATTTTTGTAACCTTTGAAGTCCTTATATGTATATGTTATGTGTACATATTTATATGTATATATTAATTCAAAGGAAATATACATATATATATGTATATCTATACATATATACTTTGATTAAATTTTTTATTAATGCATTTTATTCCCGGTTGCTGCAAACCGCAGATTAACAAAAGACAGAAAACGTATGCGTGTATTCTCAAAGTTGTTATCAAATATCGAAATATCTCGCAACTGCAATATATTCTTTCATCAATTTTTCAGTTTTTCGTGTACTTCTTAAACAAGCTAGTTTCAACCTTATACATCTCATTAATTTTTCTGTTAATAAATAAAACGGTTATTTATCAATATAACTTTTTTATTAATATCACTCATTAATATTTAGTATTTAATTTATTTTTGTGTACCTGATATTTAATCATAATATGCTCTTTCAATATGAGGTCTTTCACATTATGAAACATATGTATTACACTTTAAAAATTGTATAATCGATACTGTTTAATTAAATTAAAATAAAAATAATAATTAACAATAAGGCTCTATAAGTATAAAACAATATAAAGATATAAGGGCAAAGAGCCAGTAATGTAACAAAAGAAATTTAATTTAAACCTTATATATCATAATAATTACCAAACGTTTCGACACCGATCGGATCATTCTCAATGTTACAATGAAAATTCATATATATGTATGTAAAATCGTTACAAATCTAAAATACATCTCGCTAGATGTAATAATTCGCATTCTTCATTTTGTGCATTATAATGCTGCGAGTCAATAAATCAAAATGTAATAGTTGTTGTAAAGTGGTAAGAAAGTAATTATACTCTTATCAGTATAAATGTAGAGAGTCCACACACATACACACACACACGCGCGCGCGCGTGCACATTAATAAAGTAAAGAAAAAGTGCAAAAAGACAGTGATCCACATATTGATAGCACACCGTGATTATACTCTTAAATTATAAGCAATTTTGCCAAGACAGCTAATTCAAACAAAGTTAGATAATTGTTAAATTAATAAAAACTCTTGTACAAGGTATCTTTGAGAACCTATTTCCTTGAAGTAATACGTTTATTTTAAAACATCGATAAATTCAACAACGAAAATGCTATAAAAAGACTTTTTTACATTTAAAGCTATGCTATCGCGAATTTGGAACTCGATTATGAAGCTGTAATTCTTGCAAATGATGCCATACTAACTGTTCTATATTGCGAGCAGCATTAGATTATCTTCCGAGGGCGGCATTCTTCCCGCAACAGATAACTTTACACTTAATAAAGAATTTTTAAGACTCTATAAATATCGCTTTTAAATTTTTTCATATTGATTCTTATTTCTGTCTTTTATGTTAATAGAATAAAGGAAGATCTCTTGAATACTATATTTCATTAAAAATATAATTATATATTATTTAATAAATAAATTTTTAATTAAACTATAATTATACATATAAAACATAAATATATTTCTCTGTAACGAATTTATAGAACTTATTTGAATATTGATTTAATATCTAACCTAATCTGCCGCAATTTTAAGGAAAAGCACTATTCACAAAATACGGTCTTAAAAATTTTATGACCTTGTGAAGAGACGATATAAAAAGAGAAGAATGAAGGAGAATAAAGAGAAGGGATAAAATAAAAATGCATCTATTTGCTCGTATACTGGCCCATCAGAAATTTATAGTCAGTCGCATCTATTGCGTTTATTGTGAAACTAATACAGGAGGCTACAGGTCTAGACTAATTGCTTTTATAGCCCTTGCGTCAATATGCAGCAGGATATCTGGGAAACAAGATGATTACCATTATCAAATGTATCTGATTCATTGCCAGGATCGAATGCATCGATTTTCAAAAAGTAGCTTTTACATTTAGACCATTAATTCTTTTTTTACATTAACTTTTTTTATATTTTTAAAATGTAGCACTTTTATTTTATGTATAAATTAAATATCAAAATTAACTAATATACTACAGTCCCTTAAGAAACTAAATCATATTCATAATTAAATATGATATTAATAAATATTCATCATATTATTCTCTATATACGTTTTTTAAATATTTCTAAACTTTCACATTTTACAATTTTTTAAATATACATTTCTCTGCAACTTTCTATTACTTTATATTAAAATTAATATGACTATTATTCAAATTAAATAAGCACTTTGACGAAAACGAAATAATTTTAATTTTGTTATATTAACAACCATTTTTGTGCAATCATAACCTTTTTTTATGTAATTGTACATTTTGCTCATTAAGGAAAATCAATAATTCTATATCAAAACATTCGATAACGAATGTCGTTTTAGTTATCGAGTTTTCTACTTAGTTTGAAGAGTCAAAAACGTACTTAATTTGTTTTACGGTATTGATTTCCTGATTAACATTAACTGTTATTTGAAAAATTGTTATCATTAATTAATTAATGACAAGAATTGTTTATTAATTTTTATTACATATAATGTGTGTTAAATTTATTAACTTAATAAAACTATATAGAATTTTATCTATCTATGGCACTATAGTTCTCAGAAGGTCCCTGGTAGATCGTCCTTCTTGATCGGATAGAGGATCTACAGTTTAACGCTGGATCTGATTGGCGCTGGTGATCATAGATCTCTTAATTACCAAATGGAGCCATTTTTGGATGGAGCGAAAAATCGCGTGTAGACGCAGATGGAATTAAATTCGGATCTATAGATCGAGTCAATCTCACCGAACGGTGAGCCACTCACGCCCTGACTATACAGAATTACTTAATTGCAAAGAAAATTACTTTTCTCAATTTATTGAATAAAGATATATTTAATCGATGTAATATAAAAAATAAATCTGTTTATAATAATAGAAAGACGCAGTATAAATAATATGACATGCATGATGACCGAGATTTAAATTTAAAACATGTTTATGTCGAATGGGACACAAAGGAATTAAATGAGCATTAACAGTTAATTCATATATGCATCAATATATCTGTCGCACCTTTGCCTTTACTTTTAAAATTTTATTATTAAACAAGAAACTCGTGCGTGTTTTCCAGAGCTTTTATTTCCCGGCTCTTTTTTTGTAGCCCTTATTCTTTACGATTCTATACGTGCATCTGCATATATGTGTGTATATATATATATATATATATATGCATGCATGAAATTTTTATTCTGATATAAAATACAAAATATATCTCAAAGTATTTACTTATCAGAAAATTTTTATTTGTAATAAAGATCTTTCCCAAGCTATTGGAAGTAGAATAGCAAAAATTTATGGCAAGTGTTGTACGAGTACGAGTATCTCATAATAAGTAAATATCGATTGTGTGCGTGTGTGTATGTGACATGTGAATAATATGTTAAATAAGTAACAGTCGTAGAAATTCACGTAAAAATATTATTAGGCATCAAGCTCCGCTTCGACTAAATATGAATTTCTTCTTCTCTTATATATTTTATTTATAGTACGCAACCGAACCAATTGGAGCATTATTATTCATCGGTCGATTCGAGCTCGAGCTTTTTATGAATACTACCATTTCAATTAACAAAAGCAATCGTTTATTGTATATTGCGAGTAATTGTTTTCAATGCCACGATAATATATATTTCCATGTATTATTCTTATCACCAATTTCCGAAGTAACGTTCCTCCTATCTCACTTCCAAAATCAGTATCCCAATCCTTCTCAATATAATGCTATTTGCTTTCCCTCGCAATGCTCCTCTACATCCTTGATTATCGGAGTTCGTTCTATCGCAACCGCGCTGCAATTATTCGGAAAATACAACAATCTTCCGAGTTTGCTTATAATATTCCTTCTTTCAGCCATTTATAATGCACATTCCTGTTTTCGAGGATTGTAAATAGAATCTCTAGTATACGAAAATAGGAAGATTCAAGAATCCTTGTGCTTCCCTTGGATGCGAGTTTATTATTATTCAAGACTTCAAATGCCTAAAAATTTTAATAACATTACTTTTTGTAATTCTGCAATCAATTATTCTCTCAAAGATTTTTCTTACTTCTGTAGTTATCTCAATATTAAAAAGTTCCTTATCTTCGAATTCGAATCCTAAGATTTAGACATTGATTCTCATGGAAAGTTTGATAGATATAATTTCAAAAATTAAAGCATCTGAAATCTCATTAGTCCGGGAATAGTCATCTCATTTTTTTAACGTAAATTTTATTTACCATCACCTACAATATTTTTACACACATTTTGAACATTTTAATTAATGTAATGCTTTGTTATGGTGGATTTTAAATGGGATTGCATATCTAAAGATTTGTAAAGAATAATTATGAAATAAGAGAGATAATATAGCAAAAAGTAAGAACGCCATACCTATTTTACAACAAAATAATTTACAATTTCTTCGATAGAATGTGAAAACACCCCCCTGGTTAATCGCAGTTTCCATTTAAAGAAGAAATGTTACGAAAGAAACATCTCTCATAAGAATAATATTATGTAAAAAGTTCGAAAATCTTGAAAAATCTGATATAAAGAAGAAGAACGTTCAAGACCTGATATAAAGGATAGTCAACATGGATAAGGGGAAATGCTTTGAGGATGGCTGATTTAAAAGCACTAAACACTGATTTCGACTTAAGGTTAAGATACAACCTCAGCTTTTCGCGGTCGAAAGCACATCCGGTGATTTAGAGAGGTCTGAGAGCGGAAATCCGACGTTTTTCACGACGGGAAACTTTTGTAATGGCAGCAATGGCGGGTTTCTTCGTTTGTCAGGCTGGCGTCGCGTCCGCCCACGCGTATATCTCTTCGTTACAGTGCGACTATTATTGTAAGGTACAGTCTCGTCTTCTCATGACCACGCGAATGAATCCTGTTCACAGAACGTGTCCACCCCGCCTGCGAAGAAATTGGATTTGTTTCGTCCCGAAATTGCAACCGTACTAAGAGAGATTAGTTATTTCGCCGCTTGTGAACTTGTAACGAGTTGGGTTATTAGGTGTAGAGTCAAGATTTAAAGGATCATAAGTTTTGAAATTGAAATGCTTCTCTGACATTACAAGAAAATCTTTTCATACAAAAAGTATCAAGATGTAAATTTAGACCGCAATATGAATAAATCACAGTAAATAAGGAAAGAGCCAGTACGATTAAGACTAGATCTTGATGCCGAATAATATTTTTATATGTAAATTTTAATTACACCTTTTTAGTATAATATAATAGGTGTAAAGCACTGCTATTGAACTTAAAAAGCAACTATATAAATTGGTAAAATAATACTATCACAATTATGCTAACATTTTAAAACACTGTAAAGAACTTATTGCGAAAAATACCTTAACCAAGATTCGAACTTAGAATCCTCCAATTTTATGTTACGATTACTTAAGATTTGGGATAGCTAATGAGATTTTTACGAATTTAAATATTTTATAAACGAATCTCAGATATTCTTCTGCAATCAAGGAGAGAGATAAAGAGAGAGAGAGAGAGAGAAACTTACAGATGAAAAGATTAAAAATGTAAATGTCCTGATAAATTCAATCATTCCAAAAATCTTTCTTATCACAGACATAAATATTCAAAGAATTAAATATTCATGAACTTAATAGTTCAGGTATTACAGAATTGGAATTTGATGCTTCAATCATTTCCAATCGTTCTGAAAGATGTTCTTATATCATAAAAAATCAACAGATTGATTTCGTTAATTATGTGGTCTTTATAGATAACTAATTGACAAGATGTCACGTGTGTGTGTGTGTGTGTTGTGTGTTTAGAAAGTATTTACATAATTAATTCCATAAAACTAGCAATGTTTGCAGATCTTCTGTAGATCATTTAGATTTTATACCAGACACTTGTCAAAAATTATTCAAAATTTATTAACTATCTGAGAGACTTCACGCTATTTCTGGGATAGCTAGTAGTTGGATAGGAAAACTGGGTTGTCCGCAAGTGCAGGCCAGGAGATTTGTCACGTCGTAAATCGGATCACCGTAGAACTAACGATTTTGCCGATACCCAAAGAGCGTTTCCGCGTTCGCGGTCGGGCGTAACTGACTCGGTATCGAGATTTAGGTTTATACTATGTTAGGCCGACGTCTATCGACTCAATGATCCATTCCACTTCCTATAAGATAACACCTTTCTAACTCGCGTCGAAAATCGGCTCTGTTGGCTATCACGTTTACAAAATTTTTATAAACATCAGATATATAAAGGAAAGTCTAAAGAAGATTCTAGTAAATAGATAAAAAAAAAAAAGATATTTATGTGCTGGAAAATAGAATCTTTTTTTCAATTTTGCGACCAGTATTTTTTGTTTTTAAAAGAGTCTTTTTATGTAGTATTTAAAAATTTATTCTTTGAAAGACTTTTTTATGACCTTAAATGTTTTTTTATCCTGTTTAATGCGCTTTTTTATATCAAATTTTTGCTTAATTTGATAAACGTGATAGCTGCAAAACGGTCGGCACTAAAAAGAATGGAGAAACTTTAGACAAGAAGAGAAAAGAACGAGGGGAGTGTCATTAAACCAACTCCTTAAGAGACTCTTCGTTTATCTTTTTATCCGTGAATTAAGTTAATTTTTTAATATGCCCAGTGAAACTTGCTTCGGTATCCTTCTAGCGTTTCTCGTGTAAAGTCTTCCACCTTTTGTTTTCTACCTCATTTTCTTGTCGCCACTGGTGGAATTCTTTGAAGGACCATCAGCGGGCTCTCGGTAACCGCCATGAGGATTTCCAAGGACACCTTTTACGACGTCGCCGGATCAGCTTTTAATTAATGTTGGACGCCCACGATCCTCGGAAGATTCTGCAACCCTTCGAGTTATTAAACCTTTCCTACCTGAAAACCCTTAGCTGCACGTCTAGATCGTATTAATGGTGCATTCTTGAAAGTTACTGTAAGAATTTTTATTCTTGTTTTAAAAAGATTAAGAGAATATTCTTATAAAATGAAGAATATCGTACCGTTCTTTCCTCCATAATCAGGTAAATTTATAAAATATAATAATGCAATATATTTTGAAGTATAATATCATTTTAATTTTATATTTTATAAATACAATACATAGAATGTATAGCATTATATATTTTATAAATTTAAGTAACTATTAAATGTTATTAATTACAATAAATGCTATTATCTAATATTAATTATTCTATCTTAATTTAATCCAATTTATATATATTTATTACGTTTAAAATGTTTACATTAAATATCGTAATATCCTTTTTCGCTAATTTGAAAGATATTATAATATATTGGTAAATAGATATTAAGATAAAATGCAATGTAGCAATAGTGTGGAATGAATAAGAAATAATTTTATGGAAATTAAAAATCATTCTAGAGCACCTTTTTCCTTTCCTCTTTTTCATATCTCTCTCTCTCTCCCCTCTTTCCTTTGAACTATGTATATAAAAAAAATATGATAAAATGTTGAGGTTTTTTTATTGATATGTGAATTATATATAATGTCAACTATGTATAAAGTTCGTAAGATAAAATAGAATAAGCTTCTTCAAAAGAGAAGGGTCGGTTGTTCCACCTTTTGGTAAATTTTATCTGTTAATAAGTGACAAGATCACATGCGCGGATCGCCACATGTACCTAACAGGTAAAATTTACCGGAAGGTGAAACAACTGGCCCTAAGTAATTTGAATTATCTTTAAATACCCTATACAGCACAATTATTTGCAGCAACATTGCTGCAACTTTTGTGCCGTATGGAACGTTTAATATATAACTTATGAGCACATACGGTATGTTTTGACAGTACACACGATATGTGCACGTACACATATTTCTATAAAAAGGATACTAACAATAAGTGACTTTGTGTTAAAATTAAAAATTAGAATATTCTAAAGACTTTTTATACATATATAAAAATTTTCTAAAAATTTAAATTAAATTTATAAATACATAATTTTAAGGTAATAAAAATGATAACATTGGAGCTACAAATTTCTATAACTGCTGATTCAATGTGATAGAAAGAGATTAATCTAATTCCAAGCTGTCCTTGTTTCACATACGTATGTGTACGCGTCCTATCAGTGAGCATCGCGTGAATTTGTATGAAAATGTTGTTATTCATGTGATTTATACATGTAACAGTAAGTGAACACAAATACATGGCACTGTCCAGCGCTGTCAAACATGTGGAGGCGAAGTCTACTTATATGTATGGTATAATAGAAATCTATGATTGTATCAAGTTTCTGTATTATATTTGCAAGAGAAGAGTAATTTCTTTCCTTAAGCGTAGCGTTTGCAACGTAAACGTTTATGTATAGGAGTAGGCATAAATATAGGCAAGAAGTATAGGCAGAAATTGTGGTTGTGACAACCACATTCAAGAAGGTGGAGCGCGTAACCTGATAAATAATTCAGCAATCAATTTACACAACTTCCCGCCGCAACGACCGAACAGTTTGCATTAGCATTCGACAAGTCACTCTACAAGACTCTGATTTTGTTTCTGGCGCGCTGCACGTGGTCTGCCTCGATTACCTTCAGGATGCACTACTCAATTTTTACCTTATTTGAAAGTTAGTATTATCGCATAATACGAAATGGCGATCAAACTTTATACTACTTCAGTAAAATAGTAACAGCACCAACACACAAGCTCGAAACATATTTCCATAACATTCTTAAGAATACATTATAATTAATATATTTTAATGTATTATTACGGTCTCCTTCCAAAATACCATACACATATACGCGATATTAAAGAATCTATATATTATTGAGTAGTGATTAAATTAAAATTCTTCTTTTAAAAGAAACTGATTTTCATCTCTTCCAATTAAAATCAAAAGAAATCTACTATCACTTGATATTACAATTAATTAAGAATCTTATTCGGATTATTTGCAATACTGTACTAGTATAAAAAAGTTTCGTAAAAATTAGGCGAGGTTCTGAGAAAAGGGCAACTAAAAGTATTACTTCTTCTTTTCAGACGGGCAATTTTCTGTGGACTCATTATTTCCAGTAATGAGTCCGTTGCTGTTTCAAGGATTATTTTCGGAACGCTCCGTTGAACTTAATATCCTCTTCATGTAACGCGCATCGGTTATTACGAAACTTTTCAGCAGTAATATAAATCTTCATGTTTAATAATATCATATGTAAAATTGTCGAATTAGCCCACGTAGTTAATATCATAATATTTACAGTATGTTAATGTAAAATATATAAATGTGTAATGCCATGTTCCAGTCAATAATGTATTGCCAAGTACCTTAAACGAATTGATAATTAATCGCATCTAATGGAAACTTTACTGCTTTGTGCATTTGAATGAACATTAATCGAGTAATTACAATTAGTACATTGATTAAATAGTTTCCGTGAGTTATGTGTATAGAAGAACCAGTACGCAAATTTAAGCAGATAGAATGGTTCGCAAGCTGTATATGATATAGCATGAGTTCATTATTTTATTGAATAAATATTATTCATTACATTTTTATTGTATTTGGGTTAGTATACCCTTTTATTTACTAAACAATTATTCAATCTGAAACAATGTCCGAGGTACGTGTATGCCATGTTGGCCAATCGATATAAGTAAATCGTACTCGACATGCATCAACGTATATACGATCAAACTTTTAATCACCTACCACATACATAGGTCAAAAAGTTATTCTGAATATATCATATGGCACTCGTGATAGAAGCTGATTTAACATTACATTACACAATTTCGATAAAGTTTTTAAAACTTAAAACATCTTGAAAGGATATGACGTATTTTCAATCTAAAGTTTGCATAAATATTTTTTTATGTCTGTTAACATAAAAAGTTTCAATATAGCTTCTCTCAAAGCAATTGTAATACATATTTACTTATATCTTTTTCTATAGCCTACTAATTGATTCTTGAATAATCTGCACAAATATTGAAAGGATGACAATGGAATTACACGCACGGAGCTCATGACATCGCTGAAACATGTGGGAGGAAACCCTAAGAGAGAAGACAGGAAGGGCTAATAGATTTAACAGAATTCGAAGGACTTTAGCCAGAACGACATCCGTTCCGTGAACGGCTGAACTTTACGCTTGGACGCCGCAAATTGCGTTAGTTTCGTTGCCTTTGTTGTAACGCTAGCGCGCTGGAATTAACCGAGTTAACGTTTATTATCCGCTAGTGACGACACAATATTCAGTGTTTATCGACTTTTCCCCTGGCGATCAGGTGAGCCGCGATATTGCAAGCAAAATATCGATCCTGGATCCTCCCGAAAGGATCGCGCTTCGCAACCGTAATAGAATTTTCTGAGAATGGCATCGTAAAAGACCCGGCTAGATCCTTCGGGATCGTCGGGCGGAGGATACAGGACCCGTCGAAAAAGTATAGTATCCATTGAGATAATTTGATATTTGAAATTCGGCCGGAAAGCTTTAATGACTTTCCGGGGATTCCGAACTTATTGCTTATGTTATGTTTTATCTCAAAGAAGACTTACAAGTTTGCATTTTTTTAAATGTTGTTTTTGTTAAGATGCTTAGCGTCAATATTATTAAGTTGTTTATTGTTAATTTAATTTGTAATGTAATTACTATTTCTTAGATTTAATTTAAGATTGCGTTTCAAGGTTAAAAATTATTTTGACGCGCAGTTTACAGAATTGGATATATGTACATACACAAATTCGTACCGCGCGAAATAATATATTATCAAACTAAAATTATATTCAAATAACACAATCACATTTAATACGCGGATGTTAAAAATTCACAATAGAAAACTTTTAACAAACTGATTTTAATACAAATACCTAAACATTTTCTTTTGTATAAAATCTATGTATAAGGAAACCTTTCTTTATGTTAAATCTTTTGGCAATTATATTACTATAAAATACGATGTTTCAAACACGTGCTGGAAATAAAATACATTTGTATTTGCTTTAGCAGATACAAATTGTTGCTACGCAAGAAACGAACGACAAGAGTATTGTCTGCACGTCGCGTTACGGACTTGAAAATCCTCCTCCTTCTCACCCCCTCCTCCTGTTTCCCCAAGAGATTACGCGAGGGTCATAAAAATTTTGATGTCTATCCGTGAGACAAGAAGCCAATCCTCTCGGCATGGTGCGGTGGAATAAAGTCTCGTCATTTTCTCGACCTCGCGTATCTGCGTGCGCAAGAAACACGATTTTCCTACACCACAGAACTATAGTACACAAAGAGCAACACGCGCGGACTCGTATTCGGACATTACAAGAATTTCTAGTAACTCGGAGGAAAAAACGAGCACAAGGAACTCTAAAGGATCGTGGATCTGAGTCAGCTTATGCGAATGTATCGCCGAAGACACACGCGAAGCTAGGAACATTGCATTGTTCGCGCCGCGCCGTAAGCCGTAACGAGACACGGTTATAAAGTTTTAGGGAATATGATGTTGCCAAGTCGCAAACGGAAGACACGCGAAGACATGAAAATCCTCCTATTGGCCGTATATGTGTATGATTCTATTATATTTTATGATTTATCTTGTATATTAAAGACTATTAAACATTTTACTTGCATAATACAATGGAGTACTGTGCTATTAAATTTGCACGATCAAGGAGCGAATCCTTTCACGCACAGATACTGAAAATTCGATTCTTTGCGCAGACTCGAGACAAATGGCAGGGCGGGACTCTCGGTTTCTTTTTCGCGACAGAAAAAGAGTCCTTTCTTCCTGAATCACTCGAGCCGTAAAGTAAATCTTTCCATCTGCAGGATTGCGCACAAGTCCGACAATACTGCAGTCCTATATTTCCGTTCTATCGCCCGGTAAGACATAGGACAATGCTTTAGTTCTGTGTCGCCAGAATGGACAAGTAAATCTTCCACGCTCAAGGTCACACAAAAGTAAGAAATACTTCGCACCTCACGTGTCGCTTTTTCTCGTCGTAGACTGCGAAAAATGGCGTGCGTACCCAAACAGAATACAAATCATCAGAGCATCAAAATGGCTACAAAATTATTATAAATCACTTTTTAATCATTTACTATTCATTTTAATGTTACCGTGATTTGTTGTTTGCATTGTTAAATTCATATCAAATTGTATCTTAAACTTTATAATAATGAAAGCAATTAAGGCTCTTTACAATTAAAAAACAAATTGGAGAGAATAAAGGGCAATATTATTAATAAATGGTTTTTATCACTTATTAGTGATGTTTTTAATTACGCGACGTCTTCTGCGCTTGACTCCTATATATATGCCCTTTATTCTCTCCAATTTGTTTTTAAATTATTATATCTTATAATTTGAATTATTTTTAATTATTTCTATAAGTTGTCACTGCTTCTCTTCAATATGTCATTTTGATTTAAGTGAAACAATGAATCAATTTGATTTAAATTTAATGTGTTATTTACTAAGTGCATATGTTGATAAAAATGTTGTTCACTTTGAAATTAAACAATTTATAATCACAGAAATGGATTAATTTAAATCTTTACATACATGAAAGTTGAAAATAACAAAATTTTATTTAATTTAAGGCATTGGATTACCATTGTACATCTGCGATAATTAATAGTTTGCTTAGGTACATCCTTCTTGATTAAGCATTTCTATCTCTTGTATGCGAACAACTTCGTGAAGGAATTTCTTATGAATTTATGTATAAATATTCTGAATTGCACGTACTGCAATAACCTATCATGTGAATTTATAAACATGAGAATACTTTAATACTTTATTCTCTTCCGCTAAACATTCCACCGTTTCTGATACATAGTGGTTATCCTTCACTTGAAATAAAGATTGCTCAATCCCCCACTGGCAGACACAGGGATGCACCGTAAGACCGAATAATATCACAGGATTTTCGTAAGTCCTCCGGTATGGAAGGACGCACTCGGCTGGCTACACTGCAAGAGATATATTACCGTCTACTGTCTTTCCTGCTATCAACGAAAGCGACATAAGACCAGGAAACGTCGGATTCCCACGTATCATCGTGGATGGATAAATTTACTCAACGTTCTGTCAGCATGGAAAGAAAGACGAGACTGCTCCGACGACGGATCAGAAACACAATAAGACCGAGAATCGACAAATCACATCACATGTTATTCTTATATTTTAATACAAAACATAATGAAATTTTATTTAATACGTGGAAATAATTGTTTTAGGTACTAAAGTATTTAAAAATTTATTTACCGATCGGAAAATAATTTTGTCTGGACCATCAAAATAATTGTATGTAGGACGCTTAAACTGTTAGAATGTTAAAATTGTTGCAGCATTGTCATTTGAATTTTTCTTATCTTGTGCAATTAAAAAAGTTGTTTAATTTATATTGTGTAAGGATTGCGCGCGCTGATAAATGAACTCATTGTCTAAATCGATAAAGTTAATATTCTTTATTTCACCATCTCAAGTAATTCGTGTTCAATTAATTATTTCGTACAATGTATGCAACTTTAGATCACGCTACTTTACAGTTTACACTTTGGCGGAATGAGAGAGAATGTCTTCTTCTGCATCATCACACTTATATTGTTGTTAATTTTGGTACCTGAGGGAATTGTCATGCGCGAACGCTTCACATCGCTTCGTCGATAAATCGCAAACATCGCAAATCGATAACATTCTACATGAATATACATTAAAACTATACAAAAGTATTTTTGCATACTCAAGTCCAACATATCCTCCGAATATAAAATAATTTTTTTTAATTTAACATTTGTTTAGTTTGTTTAATTCTATAATGTTTTTAATTTATAAGACTGAATTTTAATATCTATAATTCTCACATTCTTAGAATCAATAACTTTTGCAAGGGTCAAAACGCGTTTCATCTTTAGATAAAATTATTTAATTTAGAAAAAATAATAACTATAAAGAAAGATTGACTAACGTCTCTTTTTCGCTAAACAATATTCCGAGATTGGCAAGGGGAAAACTTTTGAAAGGTTAATTAAAGATCAGTGCCAGTAGGCATGTACGTTGCACATGGAAGAAACAAACAATGTGTATTCTTTGCTACTATTGTTCTGGAAAATAGACCACAAGATTGTGATTAAATTAAATAGGCTTATATTGCGTGAAATTTTACGAACGTATTGAAATATTACACGTTTTATTAATTTTACACGTTTTTAAAAAAATGAATAAATAAGTATACATTTTTTATATTTTATTTTAAAATAATACAAGAATTTTAATAAGATGCAGATAGGTTTTTAAAAAAAAAATAGTTAAAATAAAATCAGGAAATTTTCATTTAAATATTTTAAATGATATATATAAAATTGTACTATTAAAGATAAGCATTGATCTTATTGAACTATTTGAAGAACTATCAGAAGATTCAAAGTGGAATTCGCGAAAGGTTAACGAGTTCTTAAATATTTATATTTATCATTTAAGGCTATTTAAAAAAAAAAAAGATTTTGTATTTACAAATTGTAAATAGGTAATTATGAGAATCTAAAAATTCAAAGTTTTATTATTATAGAATTTAAAATATCTTTTCAAAGTTGACATGTCCGATTAGGACAAAGTCACTCACGAAATTTCAGTTCAGTTTTTCCAAGACCAACCCAAGAAGATATATTTATAATTTCTCATTGTCCTAAGAGTTGCTGTTTAAGTTAAAACATAATCGGAATAGTAGCCGACGATTTTAAGACCATTACTTGACGTCGATTTAACTGCGATAAGACCTTCGTTAAGTCTATGTTTCCGGCTGAAAGTTTTATCCGAAAAGAAAGACGAGAACGCTATTACGAATGCGCGAAGGTAAGAAAGGCCGGGATCTAACTTTGTTGTACTCTAATATTTCATGATTATAAGTTATGAGTCAAGCTCGATAATACAGAACCAAACAATTCGGAAAACTGTATTTCTCAAAATAATTTATTTTGCAATTCCACGCCATTTTGATAAATTAGCTTGATTAGTATGTTCTCAGTTGATTCGGGAGAAACAACAGCTGTCAATTGTACTGAAAAGATAACTCATACTTGTACGTAATCCAGAAATACTGATGTCAGTTTGAGCTAAATATTAACGTACGCTCGGTGTTAGAAACAGAAACTACCTGCACTATTGTATCATTGTTGCACATATCAATAAATTAACTGTAGAGAAGACGGACAAGTTGTATGTGTCGAATATAGTCCAATTATGTACTCGTCCCTTTATCGGAGAAGTAATAAGAGCATTCGCTGAGTTGAAGCATTAAATAGATGTTTGAATATACGATGCTTTTGTATGATGAGGCTGATTGGTGCATTTGAGCATCAATGGTACTCGATGCAGTTCCGCTGGGAATTTCGCTGAGATGCAAGCAGACTTCTATAAACGCAATGGCTGAACTCTTCTGTATTAGGGCGATAATCCGAGATACAGCTCGGAAGTTTATAACCGCGTGTTATGCCCTGCGGGCGAATTCAAAATGCGCGCCGCGGCTAATCCCGGATTACATGAAGTGCGAAAAGATGTTCGTGCAGTATCCGTATTCACATTTGCATCGTTGTTTAAATACAATTTATTGGTTCACTTGAAATAGTTTCAAGTGTGTTCCAACGCATTGCGCTTATAGATATATCTTTCTTAATTTTATCAGTCCTTTTTTTAAATATACTTTTTATGTTTTTAAACATATTTAAGCTTTCACGTTATATTATTATTTTTTTAATAAAAGAAAACTTTATTATACTGTTTAGTTGATTAATATTATTAAAAGAGAACTTCCTTTTCCTAAAGGTAGTAGAATGTTTATGAGAGGGATAAATTAATAATTCATTCACTATTTTTATTTCTTTACAAAATGTAAGGATATATGTATGCATAAAAAAACAAATGAAGTAAAATGTTTCAATTTCTTCCTTTACATTATTAGATAATTGTGTGATGTCATATTGTAATCAGTAGAAACTGTTCTACACTTTCTGTGTTTCCTGTATTAGATATAGCAATTATATATTTTACTAACTTTCTCTATCTCTCTCAAATACATACGTACCATACGCGCTCACATTTAGTGAATATTATAGAAGTTTGTGAGCTGACAGAGTCTGCTAATCTCTATTTAACTAGTGCCTGGATACAACCGGATGTTTTACATCATTCCGTAATACTTGCATAATATGTATAACAAATATATAGAATAATTAAAAATATATACATTTGAAATACTGGAACCATTTGTATAATATAAAAGAATTAAAGTTATATCAGGAGTATAGTTTTAAAAAGATAAAATTAAAAATTTATACTTTCCCCATATAAAAATGAATTTTATATACATATTAAACGGTTTAATAAGATTTACATTTTTAACAATACAATTTTACAGTTTAAATAAAAATTTTCTTATTTTATCTTATTTTTTAAAAATATATTACTTCTTACTGAAATAAAATTTCTCGCAAGTTCTAAATCACCACCATATCATCACTTTTTGTATTACTTTTAATACAAAATATAATATAGAAAAATTTGTAATTTTTTCATAATTTTTCACTTTGTTAAAAAATATGTATAATATGCGTCCTTAAACATAACTTACATACAGTATCGCATAAGTCTAGCATTAATAACAAATACTATGCATTAATAATAATCTCAATAATTTTCAATATATTTAAGTGCGCAATATTTTACGGTTATTAGTACGATTTTCAATACCAATTGTAAGCAATTATTGATCAGTGTATGAATTTGATTTTCCATTTGCTCTCGAATTTTCATTTTAGCTTCATTTGTGCATGAGCATATCATTCACTCATATTGTTTCATATCGTTGAAAATATGATAGCAACTAATTGTCACAGAAATTCGAATGTCAACCAACGTCCGATAATTACATTGGCACACGTTCTACTATAATTGACTAATAAAAATTGCTTTTAATTGGTCGAATCCATGGATTTGCATGTATTTAACTACTTGGATATGAAACATAATGGTATTTGAATGTAAATGTTTTCTAGCAGCGCAGATTTAACGACGTTTTCTATAGGTTTAAACATGCGGATTCGTTGATACCTTCAGTCTTGAAACCTTCAGTCCTCAAATCCTTTTGTCTGTCATAGTAGCTATTCGTAAGCTTAATTATGTCACACTGATAGAGCTGTAGGGACCGCCATCGTGGTAAAATTGCTAGCAGATATCACGCCAGGCCTCCCGAGCGCAAAATTAAGCTGTCGGTTTTTACGGGACGGTTTTAATCGCCGAGTTTCGTTAATGCCATCACGTCGCCAACATTAAACCCACTTTTCCTGCGCTAATGAGTAATATTTAATTAAAAGGTGTTTGTTGAGAGAAAATATATTCTCCGGCAAATCTGTGTAGACCTTTTGGTTATAACAAAAATAATTGCAAAGATTATTTTAATTTTTTCTTTTTTTTTTATATTGATACATTAAATTCAATTTAAAATATGATACCTAAAAATTAAATATTTGTTAAAAAAAATATAAAAATTTATATCTAAAGAAACTCCAAAGCGGATCAACTCTTTGAACATTTTTTATTTATTTATTTGTTATAATGTTGCATTTATATATTGTAGTAACAATTGTGCACCATTAGTGTAGTTTGGTTTTTATTTGTGGTTAGAGTTTCTTTTTCTTTTTTAATTAAACACTTGAAAGCCTTGTACCTATTTTTCAATATTTAATTTCTGTTATGTTAAAGTACCTTTTTAATTCCACGAAAATTACGTGAGCAATTTTCTGTAAACAAAAATGATAATAAATCTCGATCGAACATTGATCCTGTGCACAGACGAAAATTTAGTTGAAAGTTTTAACTGAATCGGCAAATATTGGAACGAGGCCGTGCCCGCGCATTTCTGTGTAACATCGGATTAACGAAAGCACACGCGGAATTGAAATTCAGGAAGGGACGACTCGACGAAACTTTCAACTTGCTCTGTGGATTATCAGTATGAAGCGAAACAGTCTCATAACGTGAGAGTGTTTGCAAAAAACTGCAAATTTTGCGAAAGCTCCTAAAAAACAAACAACGGAAATGGAACTAATTGAAAACTTTAGATTTAAAATTTATTCGAGAATAAAAAAAAACACCCTATACAAGCGCTGACAAAATTGTCTTGGGATCATAGTATGCATTCTTGTCAATAACCAGAAATATGTACCTACGTTTATTGTACGTATGTTTCTTGAGAGAATTCAATTGCAATGCTAGCATGACTCTAGACAAACTACGAGCGCAGATTCACAGACCCCTATAAAGCTCAAGTCGTTATATATGCTGTGCTCGGAGTGACAACAGAATTCCGTTCGACCCAAGCCACCCCAGCCAACTCCCGTTGGCGACCACCCGCTCGATTGTTAAGAGTTGAATAGAGAAAAATTGGATGCTATTCGTCGTCGTGTTGGGAGCAATGGTAGAAGTTGAAAAAAAAATCTATTGTCAGGTGGCACGTGTAATTCATAGTGTGGCTTCCTGGATTCGAGTCGGTCTCCCTATCCGCCTACCACGTCGTCTATTTTTTATTGTGAATAGCTTCACGCGTTTCGTTGTCGCGTACGTGCAGCTAGTTTATTCGTAAAGTTCCTCACAGTTATCATTGTTGTTATGTCTCTGTCAGTCCTGTCCGAATTTTAGAAAATACTCTCGAAATAATAAACTTATTACGTTTGCATAATTGACAAAAAATCAGAAACCAATGAAATTTTAAATAAAGATTTTTATATTTAGTATAAAATATTTTATTTTTTCGGCGAAAGAGATTATTACATGTAGAGGAAAGTTGCCGAATACGTATACTTACTGTACGATAAAGATGTAAAATAATCGAGTAATACAAATAACAATTTAACAGATTATATTTTGTTTTATATATGTAACCACACTCTAAAAAATCAACTATTAAATTCTGATTAATTTAGATAAAGATGACTATATATGTATATTATGTAATCATGCAATTTTATTTCGAACTTTTATATATCCACAAAAGAAGATTTATTGTACAATATATAAATCACCCAGTATCGAAATAAAGTAGAGAGTCTATCTAAATTTATCACAGCTAGATATGACTAACCGACTAACTTAAACTTTAGAATAATACTCTCAATTCAAGAGCGAATTATTCATGTATCTAATACTTATACAACACTTACCTCAGTTCTATATCCATTAGACTGTACTAATCCTTCAGTAATGGATGCTACTAGTAGGTATAAGACATAAAGTTTAAAGTTTCGGTTATCGAGCCCGAAATCTTCGCCGATGCATGTGATCGACGGCAGTTTTAGACGAAGAGCGGCGCGTCGCTCCGTGCTTAAGTGCGTTGAGTGAGTAAACGTCTAAGCTTGCTCGTGCCTCCTTGTAACGGCCATATATAGTAATATAGTGCCGCGGGGTCGTGCATAACGTAAATCCATGTTTACTATGCTAATACCTGGAAACTTGCCGGTTGAAAGGATGCCGAGAAACGTCCCATCAAATATGCAGGGCCACTTGCACGGCCTGTGTGCATGCGGAGAGAGAGAGAGGGGGGAGGGGGAGGGGGTGGACTGAGCAGTAGGAAGAAGCTCGTTTTCATGGAGTCTGCTAAACTCTAGCTGGCGCCATATTGAAATAGCGGTCGAGACTTCCCTTGTCTACTCTTGTCAGCTCTCGTCTACACCACGAGATTGTACCAGGGCGAGTACAGGAGAGACGAAGCTGTTGCGTTTATAGCTACGTTGACGTATCCTTAAAGCCTTAGCTTCTTGAATTATTGTTAGAATGAATCTCTATAACTGCAGGAGCTTAAATCAACTTATACATGGACTTGGTAATACGATTTTTGCATCCGCCGTTAAATTAATTCGCAGTCTAAGAAACTTTAATGTCTCATTTGTTTTCAATTCAATTTGGAAAAGTCTTTTTGTCATTACTAGATGAACTTTTAAATGCATTATACTAAAAAGTCTAAAAAATTGTAATTTTTAATTCCAAACGAGTCTTTAAATAATAACTGTTCATTCTTTTTCTTTTACTCTTTAAAGTTTTTTTTACCTTTCAAAAGATCTTTTAATATACTTCTACGGTACCTATACATTTCTGTTTGTGCAACCTTGAAATTTTTATTTATTGTCTGAAGAACTTGAGTTTTCCGGACCTTTAATCTCATAATATAAACCGAAATTAATCTGCGAATCAAAAGACTTTAGCTGGCTTTGAATATGAGAATCGGATACGTTGTTTGGAGGAAGCAAATTTTTTAACTGCATCAGCGATGCCACAGCCACTCCTAATCCGCGTTTGACGATACACTGGAACGGTAAGCTTTTAATCGCGTTATCCGCATCTCCATATAATGCCCAGGTACTTGTTATCTACCTGTTGTGTTACTCACACCATCGTGGCTTTTAATCGCCACGGCGTTTACACCGACACGATCTAATAATCATGTTTAAAACTATGAAAAATTTTTCCTTTCGATGTTCCTCGCGGATTGAATATATTTCAAATAATGTGGAAACAGACTTTAACTTATTATGTACATAATAATTTTAAAAATAAATAAGAAATAAAACATCAAATTTCTTTCAAATGTAAGTTCTAATAACTATCATTAGATTTTCTGTTAAGGCATTATCGAATTTTAACATTAAAAAATTTTTTTTAATTATCACTAACTCTTATGAATCTTGTTATTCAAGATTTAAAGAATAATATTCTTTCTAACATTAATGTTAATATTCCAGTGAATTTATATAGTATGCATATTAATATTATTAAATTATTAAATCAATATATTATCCGCTACTAAAATCATGCGAATGTGGTTCAAAGCCCTTTCTTATTGTTTTTAAAAAAATTATGTATTTTTGCACGAATTTTATTATAATATCTCAAAAACAATAGTTTTATATTTGTTAACAATAAGATTAGATTTGTTTTAATTTCCTTTTTATAGAGACTTCATCAGAACAGCAAAACTAATCACAATTTTAAAACAATTATAATACTATAGATAAAGTTCTTCTCTTTCGCGACAATACATATTGAATTCACGTCATATTACTACTTTAACTGATATAAAATCGTATCGATCGATACGACGAAATCGTTCGTATCGAGTCCGTCACTTCTGTTTTACACAAAATCACGTTTAAAATTGACTCAGGCATATGTTCTAACTACCATTTCATCGTGAGATACAAGTGGTTGGGTACCATGAGTGAGTCAACGAGACAAGTAGACGTGACAAGCGCCTCTGATAAGAGAAAAGTTAGTACCCATTGCTGAGTCTAACAATCTAGACAGTCTAGGAAATGGGATCCGACTCCTCGTCACGAGCAGATCACAACCAGATCAATAGTTAGGTTCTGACCAAGTCAGAATAAACGTAATTGAGGCTGCTAGATAAAGCGGAGAAATGAGCTCCTTGACCAGAGTTATATAACCCTGGCCTTTTTGGGCGACCCAGAGACGAATCCGAGAGACAATCGATCGCTTTTTACAGCTAAAGGCCGAACTGTTCGCCGACAATCAGAGCGTGTCCTCAATCAGCCGACAGCAGTAGTCGCTAAACCGTGCGAACGCAGCACCGTTATGAAGTGCGTGACATTACGCGGCCGGTATCACCTCGTGCCCGGAGCACTTGGCGTGAGAGTTGCAATGACCGTGCAGTGGCCATACATGCAGCAACGTCTCGAAGAGAGTTCCGCTTCCTGTCAAAACATTGTAGATGTGATTCCATCGTCAAACTAAACCTCCATCTCGAATGGGTTTTGTGAAAAGTCCATTAGTCCGATCACTTCAACGACACTCCCGAAGCAAACGCGCGATGCGACGAACCGGCTACGGTTCGTTCACTTTCAATTCATTCGGCGACGAGGGTACGTTAGATTCCCCGTCATTGGATATTTACATGAAAAGAACGATTTTACTCAAGTATCTAAAAATTTACCTAGATATATAATTCAGACATTTTAGAAAAACTGTCCTTCTTGTATACCTATATCCTCAGGGTACTGAGCCTTCCCACCACGTCAAGGTCGTATCCGTGACAGGGAATCATCCGAAAAACATAATGTACAATTATTTATATTACAATTATTGGTCAATTTTTTTAAATGAATACATATCAATTCGTCAATACTTCGAAATAATTTCAGAGTAGATGGAAGAGTTGAATCTTTTATCACAATATTTACAGGATATATTTAGAGTCAAATATATATAGAAATTAATAAAAAATAAATAAATATTTCATTATATTTTTTGACTAATAATTTCAGAGATATACTCAATTTTATATAGGGATCATGTCACAGAAAATGTACAAAAATGAAAATTAAATGATTAATTACACGAACTGCGTTATTTCCATAAGGGATTCCACTTATTAACGTTGCTTTTTTGTGACTCATGTAAATACCGGTTAAAATATAATCGAGTTATAAGTAAGCAAAAAAAAATTTTATGTTAAATAAAAATAAATCCAACTAAACAAATTAATGCCAATGAGAGCCGGCACAGGTTGTTCGTGTAAATTAATAAATATGATAAAAGTAATTATCGTCCACAAATATCGCGTAAAATAATTACAAATCCTGTTTTTTGTCGCGTTTTGATTTCAAATGAATGAACCGTACGAAATATCTGTTCCGTAATACATGATTGTCATCTTGATCCATTCGTTTATGAATGAATCAGGAGACGCGGTAGCGTCTCCGGCCATGTTCAAAAACTGTGATTAAGTTAATCATGCAGATTAGTAGTCGTATATTGTAAGCATTTGTAAAGTATGACGTTTCGTTTTATAGCACTTGTCTCAATTGTATTCCAAAAAGAAATGTGAGGACATCCGAAATGGCACGAGTACTTGTCTATACGAGTCACAGTGTGAATGACTGTGTGATAACTGTGCGTAAACATGACGCGCCGCCCGGCTGCCGCATCAAAACAAACATCAAGACCGCGCGTCAACCGTTAACTGCCGAATTATTAACGCATACTACGATGGGTAAAATAATGTATTCGTTACATTTTAAATATTTTCTGAAATAGTCTTTATTGCGCGATTATTTATGCTTTTATTTCTTTGATTCGTTATACACATACCTACATATACACACAAAACTCATCTGTATCTTACAATTAGATATTTTAATTTTGTTACAATAAGTGATTATTAGTTTGTAATAACTTTTTATTACACGAAATACGCGCAATGTATCTTAACATTTTTAATAAAAAAAATTAACGCATTGCGACTTTTTGTTATTTTTAAATTGTTTAATTCTGTCATTCATATCTTATTTCGCATTTTTAATCTGAGAAAAGTAATAGATAAATTATGTTCAAATTCATAGTGCAATCGATCGTAAAAAAAACAATGATTTGTAATTCTTGTATTCTGTGTCGCATACGTATTCTATTTCAATTTCAAATGAATAAATTACGCGAAATTAACGCATTACTCACTTATTCGTACGAAAGTAACGCGAAATGTTTGCTTCAATACGTCATCGTCGTTACCTCGCTTATATAGTTAATCTAAAAAATTAATTACACATGCAGGAATGCTGAGTAATTATTAATAGGTAATCGTATTTCGAAAGATAAAAACCTAAAATGTCTCATCACACCGTCACGGCACAAGTCGGTGATCTTACATAAACAATAGCCACAAACATAATTGATAACATAAATAAGTAAATTGATGATATAACGTCTAATTCAAATAATCACGGCAACGTAGTATCACCTTCTTTGCACTGGCTATTAGAAATGTATGCGCAAGAACACACTTGAGTTTCTTCCACCATGATATTGATAACTTTCATTCGATTTCTTGAAATCGAGTTTTTCAAAAACATTCAATTCTTATCTGTTTTTATTTATTTTGGGTAAAAACTATGAAAACTAATTGAACAAATTCACAAATTTAATGTTGAAAACTACATTTGTCCAAAAAAACAGCCTTAAGAACATGCGAATCTATTCGACAGTCTCTTCTGAAAGTGGTTTTCGATTACATGCACACACATGCACAAAGTATTGCACTGTGTATTCGCATGTGTGTGTATGTAACGGATGCGCGCAATTACGATTCAAATTTTACGACTTGCTTAACTTAAATTACACGACCCCAATTAAGTGAGATCGTGCCCGGAGCCCGCGCGACTGCCAAGTTCTGCATAGCGTTTTCCAACCCTCCTCACTCTCTCACTCTGTCTCCCCCCCCCCTCTCTCTCTCTCTCTCTCTTCATACCCTTTGCGCTCCGGTAGTCCTCTGTTTGCATCTCTACTCAAAAACTACTCGCTTGCCCTCTAATCTCGTTTACCGGCAAAAATCCGCCAAGAGGATGCTGATATTCGCACGCTGCAAACGATTATTTAATTAATTTCTTTTAGATGTCTCAAAACTACCGCGCTGTACATTCTACATTGTGGACTTTTTGCCAATTTATGTTTATTGTCTTTCAACAAAAATTGTTTAAAACAAAAACTTTTTACAAATTTTTAATTATAAGCTTCTTAACAAAAGAATCTTTTTATCTATTGTAACTGAAAATAACACAATAGAATACATTAAAGTTAGACTTACAGCCATCACAAATAGAAATTAATAATTTAGCAATAATTAGGAAAGGGTTTATTACACAATAAAATTAAAACACATTGCTTATTTATACAAAAGATTTCATCGATAAAATACTAGAAATTAGTGCTCTTGTTTTCTTTAAAATGATATCGTTCTTGTTTTCCATAAAAACAAATCTGTGGAAAGAATTAGCTTGTGCTATTGAGACTTATTGAGACGTTGTGCTCTCGCTTTCTTTCCCGGGCGTCATAAAAGCTCGGCACGCAGCAGCGATTGTTGTAAAGCTGCTGTTGTAGTGTTTATCAATTTAATTTAACACATCCCTCCGGCGCAGCATGATAACACAATGATCGTGGTTTATTTTATCGCTCACTAAAGGAAGATATCACAAGTTTACGACGCAGGATATAACGCAGGAAGTTGCTGGAACGCTTAGGTGAATTCGAACAGTTGTGCTGTCCCACGCATGTGAGTTTGCACACATGTGTGTTTTTACATGCAAGGTTTCTTCTTATGAATAGTTTGAGACTTTTACGGGACTTTGATTCACTATATTTGATGAGAATTTATATCGTATACGTATGTAACAGATTCTTACATTTTAAAGGATTTTATTAACATGTACGTGTGTGTGTGTGTGTGTGTATATATGTGTGTTACAGTTTGCTTATAATGATGAAAATGATTTAAAGCAATGAAATTCATTGATGAAAAGACAACACACATTGTAGTAACGTTAATCTCTCGAGATCTATTCGTAATAATTTACATTGTTGACCTGTCGTTTGCTTAATTTATATCAGTGTGCAGACTAGGATTTTGCAGAAATAATAATAATAATAATAATAATAATAATTGCTGGAACAGAGATTACATTATTTATTGGTTTGATATTTACATAATAAACAAAATAAAATTTACGTACATTTATGAAAATACTTTTTTATTTTTAGATTAATTTTTTATATACCTGTAATAGTTTATTTTACTATTATTACCTCTTATTACTAAAATATTATTTTTTGAAGATTAAAAATATTTTCATATTATATTGAAATAATTAAATGAAAATTATATTAAAATTTGTTTATTGAATTGTATTGTTTTACGTTTTAAAACATATTTTTTATTAAAAACATGATCACACATTATTAAAAATTTATACAAGTGTTAATAAATATGTAATTTATCCAATAATTATTGCAGTAGCAGCAATAACTTATTTAAAATAAATTTTTATTTTAAATAAAGTTAAATACAATTAAATTAAACGTTTACTTTCTACTTATTGAGCTTGAAATGTAATTTATTTATTTCTTAATCTTTTTCGTCATTTATAAAATCACATTTTTGTTTTAATTTAATAAATATAAATATTAAACATAACTCGACGTACAGATTAAATATGAAAGTAAATGTAAAATACAGTTAACTCTTGAAATGTTGTGTGCAGATTAAAATAAATCTTTATATATAATTATAAAGGTTAACGGTAATTTATTTAAAATACTTTATTAATTTTAGCTTTAAAATGTGGGTCAATAACTTTGAAAAATAATGAGGACGTTATGAAAGCGATACGAAATCAATTATTATTACAACTGAACAAAATCTGGCACAGCCAAAGCTTTGTCCATGCGTTTACAAACTTGCTGGCGATATTGCGACGAACGAAGTAATTAATTTGCTTTCACGTACTGCGCACATTATGTGTGGATTATGCCCGTCGCAGTTTGCACTGCAAAGTTCGCGATGTAATTACGTACTTTTGATTCTGTTTGTGCATAATGAGTCGCGAGCGATAAAGTTACCGAAGCCGCCTGCAAGTTTCACTGCGTTACAGCTACGCAATCTCTCGTAATATCGCCAGAAATAATTGATCCACGTTCTACTGAATTTACACTATTCACTTTAAATAATGATCCTATTTATCTTCATCTGTGTAAGACATTGTAATTGCAATCTTAAATTTGAGGAAATGTCTGAAAAAAATTATTTGACGAATTTTACTCAAAAGCATAAATAAAAAGGTCTATAAAATATTAATAAAATGTAAAATGGAAATTTGACATGATATTAATAAAACTCATATGAAGAATAAATAGATGTTATTAAATGAAATAGACTGAAATGCGTACATTCACATGAATATTTAAGTAGAGTGTTTTTACAATTCTTTTCATTGATCGATTAATTTATGGATGATGATCTAAAGTGGACGGTATAAACTGGGCTTTACATGGCGGATTGTCACAATAACGAGCTAAAAATGATACTTCGAAAGCACAGGCCAAAGCAAAACTGAGTAATCGGATTTCCGATGATGGACGAATAACATCATTGCAAAAATGGTCGACCCCGCGGCGACGTATTGTTACGCTAACAAATTCGCCCTTTGACTTTTAAACTCGGATTACTACTATTTTGTAAGAGCGTGCACAATGCGTTTCTATAAATGTATAAATCGTTGCGCATGTTATACCCATTATTACATCAGACTGAATATCCGATTTAGATAGATTATATTAATTATTTAATTATTTCAGCATCAAAATATATTTTGCGTAAAATAATTCTGATAACGTGTTATACTGCGAAACAATGAAAGACCATTGAAAGTCAACGTCAGAACGTTACGAATTACGATTATCGATGCTCGTTAATATTAACTCATCTGGCAACGTTAATTAACGAGCACCATATCGATGCATATTATGCAAAGCCTGCGGAGACAAAGTTGAAACTATTTCAGGCATGTTTGACATCCGTTGTTTTGATTATAGAGGCGAGCAAGGGGAGCAGGGAGAATAAATAAATTGATATCAATGCGCGCATGTCGTGAGAAGTCTCGCTGATGACCTATTGCGCTAATCTATTTTCCGAACGGGATTTATCGAGTATCCCAGCAAATGCAGAAAGCCCACTGTAATATCGAGTTTTGGCGTTAACGTTAAACATTTTCGCGTCGCAGCCATTTCGAAACATTCGGCTCGTTCGTCCAATCGCAGAATTTATCTCCAGTTCGTTTCGATTAATGTCTGCCCCGCCTACTATTAATTCACTGTCATCTGCAATAACCGGAAAGATTCGATTTTTTTAGTAACATATTCTCCACAATTATGTTAACATATACATTAATACACACAACTGTGTGATATATTACTAAATATCTGAGAAAGCAATTTTGTATTTGGAGCTTATTTATCTCTCTAAGCTTTTATCTGTATTTACAACGCGCGCGTATATATACTACAATTTATGTACATGTATATACATTTTTTCCACAAATTTGAACGATCGTGATATATAAACCATGTGAAACAAAAATGCCCCACGATGTTCATATTGAAAAAGTAAATCCGTATTCTTTCTTTATTTCCATTTAATTTTATGTTTACCTATACTGATGTATTATAACTACTTTCACAATCTGAGTTATAATTTTACAATCTGTGCATTTATTTCATATTTGATTTGATACAATTGACAAAATATGGATTAAGAAACATTTTCATGTGCTTTAGAAAAGTTGGCACAATTTTTCAGTATATTTGTACGATTTTTTAGAACACCTTTTATATAGTTTGTCCTCGTTATAGTATCGCGGAAGACGTTCTGTGTACGCAACGAAGGAAAACGGATTTAAAATGGATCTGCATTAATCCGAATAAAGAGAGTCTCGGCAAATACGCCGCTAACTTGTGAAGTACTTTGAGACGGAAGACTTACCTGATTAAGATTCTGAGATAATTTCGGAGGAGGTTGGGGAGAATCGGAGATAGAGGTTAAGGAAAATTTTTCTCGACAGATCAGAGAATCTCGATCTGTTCCAATATTAAAATACGGAATACTCGATAAGCATCAAGATCTAACTACAAAAAAAGTTCGAAATCTATTTCTGCTGCTGGATAAAAGGGGAAGAAATAAATCAGAAGAGAGAAAATCCCACGTTTGATAAATTTTCAATGAAAGAACAGATAACGTGGTTTTAAAGTATATCTTTCATAAAAAAAACATTTGTGAATCAATTACGTAAAGTGTATCCATTAATCGGACTAATTAAATATAACACGATTCAGTAATAAAAAAATGACTTTTTTTTCGAACAATTTGGAAACCGATGTTCAACATCCAAAAGCTGCAGAAAATGAGTAGTCTCGTTCTGATGTTTTTGTAATAGTAGAAATGTTAATAATATCTACTTAGTGCCAGATCAAAAAGTACACTAGTCTGATGCTAAGCGCATACGATTGACGACAAATAAATTGGAACATACGTATTATTTTCAAATACTGTACTCCAAAATCTCTCTTCTCAAAAAGTAAAATTTTCAACTAAAGTAAACTTCCTTCCTTCTTACATTTTCTGAATCTTGTGTATCTGAGCTACCGGGAAGTGCATACAGTAAGAACATCGGAATTGTAGATTTCTTTCATCGAAGGACCCTCCGGGGACGTTCCTTATCGCGAAATATGGACCTACCACTTGTCACATCACTCCACCGTGCCACTCTCGTCGTTATGGTCACAAAAGTAAAACGGAAGTGACTCTTATCGAAACAAAGAGCGATGTTGACCGTGTGTCTGGTCATATAGAAAGTCTAGTGGAAAGAAGAAAGAGGAGCAAAGGAAAGAGATAGTTGCGAAACTTTCCAAAGAATGTCATTTCGTAAAAGAAAGTGCAGAATAAAACTAAAAGCTGTTACAAACCAAGAGTATATTCCAGAGAAAACTTGAATATCTCTCATTCTTTCTTAAAAATTAAAAAAATATTGATTTCGTATTTTTTGAGAGATCTGTGATTAAAGAAACACTCGTATTATAGATATGGAATATAGAAACAGCGTTAGTTCTTGTTTATCCTGTACATTTTTCTCAAAGATTAAGATTATACTTATACTTAGATGGCAAATAATCCTTTCGTATAGATAGAGCGTATAGAGAAAAAGATATATTATTTCTTTTCTTTCTTTTAGAAAGGACGCATTAGTGAAACCGCTATCGTAAAGCTTTACAAGATAGTACGAGAGCGGTTCTCTGTAATTTTACGGCTCGATAATTTCATGTCTCATTCTTACCAATTTTCAAGACTTTATGTCTTGGAACGAAATAAGACATACTAATAATATTCCATCGAATAGTATTGTACGTTATTCTATGTAGTATTATTCAAGTATGCTTGGGGATCTACGGAATTAGTTATACATTAAATATCGTAATGCAAATGATTGAAAATTTATTGAATTTATGTTCTAGTTTAATTAAAACAAAAAATTTAATTAAAAAAGTATTATTTATATACTTTTTTATTATTTAAATTATAGTGTATTGTTCAACAGTTTCAATAAATGTTATTTCTGTAAAACAAAAAGTAAAAACTAATTGCTTGCCAAATACATTTATCTATTGGCGCTATTGAGCTTTTTTATATTTCAACCAAAGAAATGTGTGTTGACATATTATATTTTAATTTATTAGTTTCTATGTAAAAAAATAAAGAAAATAATAGAGCAATTTAAAACAAACATTTCTAAGAAAATATTTAGCCAAGATTAAAAATTATAGTCAAGTAACATATTTTCAAATTACTTTCTATTCTACAATCATCGATTGTTTAATGAAAAGTGGGAGAAACAATCAAACAATCTACAAAAATGAGTGATAGTGGCTAGTAATAAAATAAACACTATGATTAAATATTGATTTATTGTGATTCAAATTCTGAGAGTTCAACAAATGTTGCATTAATTTTTTAATAATGCACAAAAAATATTAATTTGACTTGATAAATATGTAGTGTAAAATGCAAAACAATTTTTTTTATTTTTTGTCTGTTATTCTAAAAATGTTAACCATGTATTAAAACTATAAGTCATTAAAATTATTCTATTAAAATATGTCTTTTGTGCTAGTAAAATAAAATTTAATTTTTATTTGTATAAAGAAACGACGGTCTGAATCGAGCGGTAATAAGGTCCTTTTGTTTAAAATAATTTAATAGTATACAATGTTAGTATGACAAAAAGGTAAAGAATATAAAAAAACGTAACATCTAACGCGTAAAAGTAAAATTTAACGTTTCGGAACTCACAAATTATTCTTCAGCGATTCTTGAAGGATGTTACAGAGTCATTGTGATGTATCATAGTGTAAGTGCGTGCGACAAAGCCACGAGGCTAGCGTAGCGGCAGCGTGGCCGCCAGTACGCTCCCGAACATACACGAATGTACACGTGTGAAGCGCACGGCGTCACTAATAAAGGAATTAAAAATAAAAGAAGGCGTCTTCATTACTAGTAAAAGACATAACAGTCATAGAGATAAATAATCTTACGATCAAAGAGACATAGAGTAGTACAATTGTTTTGAAGAATTTATTTTCCTGTTTATACGTGAATTGTGTAATAAAATATACGAAAATAGGAACATCTTTACATATTCATCTTTACATATAAGTGTTACAATGATTGTAACACTTGCGCTCAACAGTATCAGAATCTGAGTTCCGAAACATTCGAGTTTACTATATTGTGTTTTTTTTATATTCTTATATTCTTTACCTTTTTGTCATACTAACATTGTATCCTATTGAATTATTTTGTACAAAAGAATCATATTACCGCCCCATATTGCAAAAAACGAGTGAAATCTAATTAATTTTTATTTTTTTTACTACCTATAGTGATATTTGAAAGAAATTTGATAATCTATCGCAACGCGCTCAGTACAATCCGTATTTTGTCCGGAACATGGGACAATACTGGGTCATGTCCGGATACGAGCCGCTTCGGCAGGTAGACGCTTCGTGTTCTCGACATGTCCGTGACAAAGAAGACGATGGCGCCGACAACACCGTGCACCGTCGCCTTTGTCACCTCTGTTTGTCGCTGGCAAAAGAGGAACTAAAACGACGCGTCGCGTCGCGACGCGATCCCTTTGTGTCGCAGGCATGGCGGAGGGCGGCAGGAAGCATCCGGTGTTGCTGTACATTCACGGTGAGAGCTATGACTGGGGCAGCGGAAACCCCTACGATGGTAGCGTCCTAGCCAGCTACACCGACCAAGTGATCGTCACCATGAACTACCGGTTGGGCGTGCTCGGCTTCCTGAACGCCAACGTGGCGCCGCAGACTAAGGCAAGGGTTGCAAATTATGGCCTCATGGACCAAATCGCTGCCCTGCATTGGGTTAAGGAGCACATCGCACGTTTCGGGGGTGATCCCGAAAATGTCACTCTTATGGGCCAGGGTACCGGAGCCGCATGCGTGCATTTTCTTGCCATTAGCCCCACCGTTATTCGAGGTAAGTGATTAAAGCTTGTTGAGTCAACATGAGTTCCAACATAGTTTGAATGATACATCAACTGAGCGAAAAACGCTATCCACGCGGGAGCTTATAAAACTAACGCGGTAAAGTTGGAAAAAACAGTATTTCGTTAAAAGCGACTTATAGTTGTAAATTGTAAAATTCAGCCAGGCGTAATGAATAAATTTTCTCGAGAATAAAGCCAGTCGAAATTTCTGAACCGTTCGCCACCATGTTGCGCTCGTAATTATTCAGAGAACACGCCGCGCTCGCGCGTCTCATAAATGATTAAAAGCGCTTTCGCATTACACATAATTGAAGAGTAGCAAGTTTTACATGAGCTTCGTAACAGTGCGTTATTTTGCGTTAGTTAATTACTCGTTACACCAATTACGTATTCACAAATAAGAAGAAGGTTATAGACTTTGCTCTTTTCTTAAAAACGAATTTTCTTTGATTGACTTACGAGTTTACAAGATTTTATATCGATCTATCAAATTGCAACCGAATCCTCTAACAAGATCTTCAATGATGAGGAGGCGAAACAAGCTTATGCGTGTCGAGTTCGTCTTTGTAAGATCTTCGTTACTTTCTCACAGTAAAAAAGACGAATTCGACGAGCGAGCAGAGGCTCTCAATTTTATCTACATATAAATAATCACAAGCGAGATCTTTTATTTAAAATTTTTTTTAAAGCTAGATACAGATTTGAGAAGAATTTTGTTGGGTTATCAAAATAATTATGTAAAACACTTGAGTTAGTTACTAGAATATAAAAACTTTATGGAGCGTCGCTCATTATGCTGGAATTTTCTACGTAATTGTTTTGATGATCCAACAAAATTATTTTTTCCATGTAAACTTAAAAATGCAAGCACATACACACATTCTCCTGAATGATTTTAATATTTTACACATTATTTTATCATAAAGTTATATAATGTCGTCACAGGAGAATGTAAAGATTCTTCTTGGGATTTCAAGAGCAGAGTGCTGAAAACCTCAAGATCTAGTGATCGGAATACTTGGTAGAAAACTTCGTCACTTATGTGCCATCTGTCGCGTAAAAATCGCCATCTTCATATCGCATACTTCACTCTGGAAAAAAAGGAGAGAAAAGAGTTTAGAAATGAGAAGTAGCTTAAACCAGCAAGAATATCAGCTCGAAATTTCTTTCTGCCGATATCCACCGTCCTCTACTCATCTCTTTTGCAGGGTTCGCGATATTTTCGAGGACGAACTCGCGCAGATCGGCACTGTAACACATTGCCGAGGATATTGGCTGTCTCCCTTTATATCTTCATCCAGTAACAGCAGCAGACCATCTTCGTGGTCGTGCTCACGGTTAACGTTCGACGGTTAACAGGCCCTGCAAACCCCTCCGGGGATGGACATGGCTGAGAGGATAAGGGGAAGCCCTCTCCACCCCGCCAACCCATCTCTCTTTACCTCTTTTCGTCTCGTTCTTTTCATCTTCGCTCCATCTTATTCCTTCGTTCGTGATATTATGTGCGTGAAATATCGTCCCTTCCTACCGACACCACCTTCGTCGTGAGCGCGCTATTGGAAAATACTTTCCTCCCTTATGAGGAGGGCACAGCCATCCACGCGTGTCCGAGATGGGAGTTTTTCCTTCCACACTTTTTACACGTCGCGGTTGTTTTACGTTCCTTGTCTACTTCCTTGATTTTATTAATTAAAGAAGCGTGATATATCTCAAACGATAAATTACGAGAAATTACTCAAATTATTGTGCAATCGAATAGTCGAAAAAAGTTTGAATCGTTGACCTGTCATTTGATTGATTAATCATAAAATGTTATCGACACGTAAATTTTATATTCAAGTACGCGAAATCATGCTAAGTTATACTTTCAGTGGTAATTAGAAAGTATAATTTGCTATGTTAAAAATTAGAACAATTAAACGGAGATAAGCTTTTAAAAAATAATAATTCTGTTATGTATCAATTTTAGATTTTCTGATGGTCAGTATTACGACAGAGAGCACAAGTGACTTCCCTTTTGAAGTAGTTTTGTGTTATTATTTTGTGTTGTTCTTGTCGTACATTTTACTTGAGTATTATGAGGAGATGCACACACACAGTTGAACTACTCTTTATATCATTTTAAGATTAAATTTTATACTGTGTTTATTCTTTCTTTCATTTCAAACTAATAATTATAATAAATTATTTGTGTTTATAAGTTAATATTATGAATATTTTGTCATTGAAAGTATGAACTATATAAAAAAACTTGTGTTATAATATACATTAATTAAGAATGATTTCCTTGTACATAAAATTTACGTATTGATAACGATACTGCATCACTCAATAGCGATAGCTTTCTACGATTAAATTGACTAAGGTTTCATATAGATGATAGTTTGAATATCGCGATAAATAAGGTTTACGAAAAATGGAAAAAACCTGTTTCATTTTTTTTTACTTTTGCGATTAAGCATCAGATTTATGGCACCATTTCTTTCGGTATTCTGACATTAATGTCATAAAATTCTCTCGCTTAATAAAATTCGCATTGTTTGCAAATTCTATTATTTAAAACGCTTGTACTCGTTTGTGTCGCAAGAAAAAAAACACCATTTCCTTTTATTTGTTTGCGCACGAAAGGATCTCCGATCGGAAAGGCATACCGACTTTTCTCTCACCATCTAGCTTCACGAATGCTTCATTCTTTCCCGTATCACAGAGGATAGAAATGAGAATTCCATTTTTCCAAGGCGCGGCTGTCTCGAGACGCGATGATGTCCTGTTATTTCCTGCTTTTGCTCTCTTGAAAAACCTCTCTCTCTCTCTCTCTCTTCCCTTTCATCATCTCTTCCTCCATCTCTTCCTCTTTCTTTCACACTATCACGTTAATTTTCTTAATAAGTTGCTTTTACTTGTGATAAGTTAATGAAACAATCGAAGCATAACATCTTCTCGAAGTAGAAAATATCCTACCTATCTTGGTATCTTTTACCTTAAAATTGAGAAATACATTTTCATCTCTTACTAGATACTAGAAAGAAAGAAATATTCTTAGAGAATATTCAGTAATAAAATTCAATTCTTACAAAAAAATTTTGGAAAAATATTATTATTTAAATTTAAAATAAAACATTTCAGTGCTCTTCAAAACTTTTTTAATTACAATTGAAAGTCTCAAGCTTACATAACATATTTTGACAAGTAAATGTAACGAATGTGAATGTTATATAAGATATTTCACATAACGAGAAAAAGAAGAAGGACATAATTTGATACAAGGCAAAAATAATGTTTATCTTAGCATGATGCTTATAATGTAACCACTGAGGAGTTAATAGTGTTAAGAGGAGGTGCAGAGATTGAAAAATTCTCCTTAAAGTACAAAACGGAGCATTCCGTTTTTCCATAGACAAATAACGTCTACGTGAGTACGCGCGAGAATGATTTTTCTCTCGGATAATTATGGGTCGTTGGTCATCCCTTTTCTTTAAGTTCGAGAGCGACTTTGGTTTTTCTTTCTTTCCTCACTAGGAGTAACGACGTGGCTTCCATCCACTCCCAGCGCCATTTTCTCCAGCGTAATTTCCTCCTCAAACAATCCACTCGTATAATATTCAGTGTCGCAATCGCTGCGCTTGTAGCATCAAATATAATATGATTCAAAATATCACGCTCCAAATATTTAACCATCGAGAGACATACAAATTGAAAAGGAACTTAAAATAAATTACAAAATAAGATAAAATAAATAACAACTTAAGATATAAAAAATTAAAAGTGTTTACGAATAAAATGTTTTTATACGTCATATATTACACTTAACAAAGATTACAAATATCTATTTTTAAAATATTTAAACAGAAAATTATAGCATTAAAGTATCAAAATATTAAAAATCTTAAATAAAAAAACTGTAAATTTTATTTATTTTAAATTTAAGTATTAGAAAATAACGAATATAATAAGTTTTCCAGATGCAAAATATAATTACATTTATATACCCATTGACGCATACATAATATACATTTGAAAATAATTGAGAAACATTTTATTTACTTACAGGATTATTCAAGCGAGCTATACTTCTGTCAGGCAGCGCCCTTTCATCCTGGGCCGTGGTGGAAGATCCTGTATCTTATGCTCTGAAATTAGCCAAGGCTGTCAACTGTTCCATTCCCGATGATCTTCTTAAAGATAATGAGCTTATAGTCGATTGTTTGAGGGAAAGTAGTCTAGAAGAACTGATGCAAGTCGACATTCAGCCTCCAACGTTTCTCAGTGCATTTGGTCCAAGTGTCGATGGCGTCGTCATCAAGCCAGACTTTCAAAAGGATCTTCTTTCTTACCTCGGTCCTGAATTTCAAGGATTCGCGTAAGTTTCTAAGTCTATCAATTTTTAAGATTCCAAGTTGCTCTGTAATTTTATTAATTTTAAAGGAATGCTTTTTTTTGTAAACAATAAAACATTCTTTACTAGTTGTCAATTCTAAAAATTATTTAAATTTAAATTTCAAAATTCTTGAATCTCTCTAGATGATTAATATATTTTAAGATTTTTTAATTTTATTTTTACTTTTGATATAGAACCAAAATTTGATATAAAATATGTTTGGCATTACGAACTTTTAGTGCCATTTTGGATATAGCCGTAGTGCAAATGGGGAAAAGGATAAAATCTGGAGACACATAGTGAGGAAAAAGAGGGAAAAGGGGAAAATCCTCGGATTCCGGTAGAACGGGCTTAATAGAGTTTTATGGTAATGCGGCGTATATTTCTACATTTTCTTTCGCGGCGGCAAAGGAAATCCGTGAAGCGGCGGAAAAGTTATTTTGATGTGTGCACTTCCGGGCTCGGCTTTGCTTTCTTGCCCAGAGAGGGGTCTCGCACTTAACGTCGGCTTCCACAATAATTTCGCCTTCCGTCTTCCGTCTGACGGATCCCGGAGTTTTCTCGTTAAATGGAAAAAGGGAGCTAAACGAGCCGGTTCCACCGCGAACATTAGCGTGGTTCATTAACGCGATTGTAAACGACCTGCCTCAACTCTACAACGTCATTAGCATACTCACAATCGAAGATCGCACCACGCTCGTGCCAGAAACCATGAAGCGAGTTCATGTTATCATCTTTACCTTCTAACTAAGTTACAATTTCCACTTGCAATCGCAAGCCCAAACAGATTTAGTAGATGTTAATGATTTCCGTATCCTAATTATTCGTATCATATATGTATATATAATATATGTTTTATTGTTAGAATGCAACCTAATATAAATGTATTCTAACAATGAAACTATAATCTTCCATAATTGCTGTTTTCTTTTGATTTATTTTTTTTTTATTTTAATTTGTTACTCAATTTTCTTTACTTCTTTATTTCTCCATATATAACACATTTACGTGTAATAGAGATAGACAGACAAGAATTAAAATATTATACATTAGAAACAAATTGTACTATTTAAATTATTAGATAAAGTTATAAACTTTAAACTATTAAAATTGTGATGTTTAATTTTAGCCCTCTCCCAAAGAAAGCTGAACACGGCGCACCAATTACGAGCAACAATAAATATGATTTATTATTCGGCGTGACAACAAGTGAGGCTTTATGGAAGTTTGCGGAAAAAGATGTTCTACAAGGATTTGAAGGAGAAAGAAGAGACAGAATCATCCGTACATATGTGAGAAATGCATACGTCTATCATCTCACAGAAATATTTTATACAGTAAGTCATTGTCCTTTATTGAACCAATTGAATAATAATGAATTTCATATGACAATAGCTATAATACAATGATCTTTTTTCCGATTTTTAAAACTAATTCAAAATTCTTATTTGATATAAAAATATGATATTTGATATGTTTCTATATCTAAAATCTGAATTTAAAATCATGTCCCTATATAATACAAAGAAATCTTCGAAAACTAGAAAATAGCAATTTTCAAAAAGTAAAAATAAATTATATTTATTACTAACACAGTATATGACATGCCACGCATATTTGCGGCGCGTACATCGTTGCATACGCGCGGAATTTATCGCGGGACGTAATTGTTACGTTTCACACAACGATTGAATTGCGAACATTGCGTTTTGTCCAAATACACCGACAATGCAATTTCATTTGGCCGGCGCGTTATCGGTCCACGCAGAAGCCATGCAGGTCGGGCATTACTTAATAATTACAGCCAATTAAATAATTATGACTGCAACAATATATTTTTACGAGCGCCAATAGCGGATAAATGCTCTTGAATGCATTCCTGATACAACGATAAGGGAAAATACAAATCTGATATTGTATGCAAAACTCGTGAGAGCTTTATTTTAACAATTTTTTAGTTAGTATATAATTGAAAATTATTTTAAAGAAACAATTCGATTTCAGTTAAATTATTTTTCAATCTCTCTATTTCATTTTTACTTAAACGTACACCACCGCTGAAAGTTTTCTCTCGATACACTCTTCAGAAATACGTTATTTATTAAAGATATACTATATATATTTTCGACAATGCTCATTTAAACAATTAAAAAATACAATTATGTCTCAGCGATAAAACAAAAAAATTATTGTTAAACGTTAATTTTCTAGTAATCTACTTGTTACGTAAACGAAAAACTTGGAATTCCTTTTCAGGTAGTGAATGAATATACTGACTGGGAGCGAACAGTTCAGCACCCCGTCAATACAAAAGATGCGTGTGTGCAGGCATTGAGCGATGCACAATTCGTGGCGCCGCTTGTACAAACCGGAGATCTCTTCACCTTGAGACACACTAAGAAACCAAACAATCCTCATATTGCACCGATTCTCGATAGCGAGGAAGAACCCATGCCTAAGACTTACTTTTATGTGTTCGACTATCAAATGAAAGACGGCGATTATCCTCAGGTAAGTAAAACTAACAAAAAATGAAATTATGATTTCATAATCATGCGTGTGATCAAAAATTAAAAATTTGCCACATAATATTTATAAATAAATTTAAAATCCTGTTTATAATTACATTTTCGTAGAAGGCCTCAGTTAAAATCAATTTTGACGTGATATGATCTAATAAATAAATAAATAAATCTTAAGACTTGATTTATTTATTTATATTACATTATATTTACAATTGCAATTTACGAGTAATTAAGATTTATATAATGACTGCAAGTGAGAAAGAATCATAACTATGATTTATGCTATTTTGCATTTTATAAAATCAATTACATTCTTATGTGTTGCTCAGAACATAATTCAAAAATTTTAACTCTCAGTATACATAACAAAATCAATAGCGTAAAATTCTACGTTCAACACACTATAACGAGTATTTGATGAGTTAACTAATTTTCGGGTAACACCGTCCAATTATGGATTTATTTCACTTTTGTTCTGTATCCTTCAATCGTGGCTCGTTAAAATGATAATGCTTTTCGCTCCCATGGGTGCTTAGCTTCATTAACTGCAACCCGCTGCAAGGATGCAAGTTTAGCAAAGGCAATTATTCGTTTGTTGGTGACGCTGAATATTCTCATGTAACCGCGTGATGACTGTTTTCCTTCTGTCTCTCTGCCATCGTCCATTCGCTATTGCTGTTCAAATTATCGGCTTGTTTACGTTCAATTATGCACAGATTACATTATATGCATGGTGTTATATTATTGTTCACCGTGATGTGCCACGACGCCTCTCATTATCAGTATGAACTCAGACTCTTTCTGACAAAATTCGAATATGTATAATATACGTATTATGGTTTATACATTATTTTCATATAATAATATCTTGTAATCAACGTTTCACGTAATTTTTTTTTACAAATTATTTCTTAAAATATAAAATTAATTTCAAAAATTTGATTAGACATTTAATTAATAGATAACATCATGTTAAACGATACAATCTTTTGAATAAGAAAAGATAAAAAAGATTAAAAAATTTTGAAACAACGACTATTGATTTAAACAATTTTTTAAATAAAAATTATTCGATTATATTTCATAAAAATGAATTATTTTATTTATTTTCTCTACCTTATTATATCTTTATTGTATCATTTATTGTAATATAAAAAAGATAAAAATTGCAATTAATTAATGAAGAAATAAAAGTGACACTACAAATTTTGAATTTATTTCAAAAGTTCTTTTCCACTTAAATTTGATGCGCAGAAATTCCATTAGATCAATAATTGATGAACGAGTGGTCGATTAGATGACAGTATATGTGAGAGACTCTACAGTTTCCAGAGAAATTCCGTTGAGTAAATATGTACGGAAATCGCACCGCGTCGGTAGAATAATCAGTCGAATCGCGGGACTATCGTGCTGCCTTCCGTTGTTTGTGATGCTGTCCCAACCTGGTGGCATCTAACATTCTGCCTTTATCTCGCGGTACGTGTCTCCTCTGTTGTTTGCTATCGTAAAACAGATAGAATCCTTCTCTACTCGGTTGCATCCATAATTACTCTGAATAAACAGTTACAGGTTGCCAACATTTCGTCCATTTCACTCGCAATTATGCTCGTACATTAATTATTGATTCAGTCAGTATCCTTTTCTACCCAGAATGTGTTTCATCAGAATGCGTATGCAGTCATTTACGCTTACTACACGTATTATCAACGGAACAATTATTTTGTTCAATTATTTTGAAATATATATTTTACTTTGGAGAGAGTGATAAGCAGCACGTTCTTGTGCAATATAGGACAATTGATATCTCTTCTCTTCGAGTTAAAATATACTCCGTTTATTTTATTATATTTAATTTGTATCTTTCCATCAGCAATGTATCTCTCTTTTGTTCAAATAAATTTAACTTCCTGGTTTATACATTGGCCCCAGAATGATTTGTTTGCTTAAAATAATTATTATATACTTTATTTGTTTAATCCAAGATAAATTGAACAAAAATAAATTGAATTAAAAAAACAACAAATCTCGTTACTCTTAATTTGATAATTAATATTTGTAAAAAGTAATACAAATGCAAAGCAAAAGTAAATAGTCTTTTTTTATAGCATTTTTTACGAACCGTATTTTATTAGCTTATTTAACATTGTGAAATTCAAAGCGTTTATTAGGCATATACTTTTTATTAGGCATGGAAATAACAAATACACATTCGTTTTTATCATACGACGATTACGTTTTTTAGTTACGAATGAATACCTTGAGACAAGACAAGACACACTACATATCCTACTTTAGAATAGAAAGATTCAATTTACGATGGAACAGGCGCATGTACGTCGAATATTGATAATAAGAACGCCATCGCGTCATTTGCAGTCGATGCGCTTCTCATGACAGCCATTACGAAGTACGAACCCAGTTCTATTTCAATTTACGTTAAAATTATTTGCAGAGCTAATCAGTTTATCTGTTTTTCTCCCACTCTTTCATCCCCTATAAATTTTTTAAATTATATATTAAATGCTTTTTATCGTTCAATAAATATAAATTGTGAGAAAGCGAGATTATTATTGCGATAGATTAAGAGTAACTTTATATAATGCTTTTTTACAAATAGCTTGTAAAAAAGCACCATGTATTTTAAAATATATGTAATTATTATATTTATATTATGTTCATTAAACTATAAACTGTTTTTTTTTGTGTTATCAATTAATCAATAAAATTAAAATAGTTTAATTTTACAAGCTGCTTGTATCGTACATCTGCTAGCTTTTTTTTTTTATAAAAATGTATGAACAACAAATAGCTTTTACTAACAAGAAAAAATGCCAGATAATTTAAAAAATTATGATGAATTATATTACATAATCACATTTATTGTACAAGTTGAACAAACGTGCAAAGCAAAATTGAGAAAAAGTTTTATATGCTATTATACATTGTAATAAAAAGAACATCGTATATAAACCTCGCTTCGCTATCGTTATTATAATATACAAACGAAATTCGTTAGTTTGTCAAGCTTACTTTTTAATAATTTGTTTTAGTAATTGAGGCTGATAATGTCATTTGAAGAATAATCTGATGTTCAGACAAGAATTTAAAAAAGAAGATCTTTGACCAATTAGATGGCCATGTTACGTTTTTGGGATTGATTCGTATTCATAGTTCGTTCATAATCGTATGGCGGTCGCGTACATAGGCCAAAGGACGAGACGGTTTCGTCGATGTGTGAGCAGCACGAAATATTCCAGTCATGTCACGCGCACCACATGCACGGCAACACGCCACCGCGTTTGTTCACAATACAATTTCCCTACTTTTTCACATTCGCCAGCAATACCTTGTCTTGCAGGCAGGCATCTTTCCATTCTCTTTACACTTATTCCTTACTCTGCCTGTGAAAACCGATTTTCCAATAGTTCAAAACCACATCATATTAGATAGTTGAATATTTCAAAAAGTCTGTAATAAGAATTTATAAAGAGTCTTATTTCAGATGACTTTATTTAACAAATAAAAGTTACTGTAAAATTTACTTTTAAAAATCGATTAAAAAATTTTTCTGTCGTCTTATCGATCTTTCAAAACTTAACAAATTTATATAATTTATGTTTTAGAAAGATAATTAATAATTAATCCATAGAAGAGTAATACTATACATGATCAGGAATACGAATCATCTTGTATAATTTTTTAAGATACGAAAAGATTAAATGATGTTTAATTCGCATGCATAATGAAATCTAATATAAAATAGAAAAAAAAAATTAGTAGTAAAGTCATTTCTGCATTTTCTTTTTGCATAAGAATAAAAAAAACAAAGAGATTAGAAAAGACGAGAATCAGTTTCTCACGAATTCGTAAATAAACTCTCACGATAGCAACTTGTAATCTATCGGTAAAGTGAAAACAGACATTGCGGGCGGGTCGCAATCGATCCTACCAGGACGAACGAAATTCATCCCGAGGATCGTTGGGGGATTTGTAAGGACCCATCGATACGCAGAGGATTTGCGAAGCCGACGTTCAAAATCTATCAGTACGTGCGCCACCTCGTCCATTCCAGGACGCTAGGCTCCTCACGAATCCTTTTAAAATGTTCTCTCGTGCTGTAATTCGATCGAAGACGATTTCCTTCAAAGCAGGATTCGTTCACCGCGAAAAAAAAAATTTTGCGTAAACCTTCGACGCTGATCGTCGCCAAAACGATCAGTAATTCGATAGAAGGTCGTATTCCACAGTAATGTCAGATCGGAATAATGTAACAAATTCTATAAACAATTGCTCTCTTCACAAAATGTTAAAGGTAAATTGTGTTAAAGGTAAATCTCTGCTTTCACAACAGTAATCACTTGGCTTTTTTTATAAATTTAATGCACATGTAATCGTATAATTAGTATCAATGTTTTAATTCGTTTGAAGATGATTGATATGTTGATGAAGAAGAAAAAAGACTAAATAAAAACGAAACTAGAAAAATCTTTCCGTGTCGAATCAGGGTTTCTATTGCGCCACTCGTCGTGATTGCTATTTCTCCATCTCGCACGAGGAAAATGAGAATACGACCCCGCTTTGCAGTTCTCTCTTCCATCGTTTGTCCAAAGAGAGGCTGATAGGAGAGAAAAAAAGAAACGAGAATAGGTGAAGAGTGCGAGGGAAAGCAACTGCAAGTTGGAAAAAGGCATTACGAGAAAATTTGCCCTCAAAACCCTGCGCATGCCGCAAAATATATCCTTTCTTCTTTTAGAAAATCTTTAAATAAAATCTTCTGTTAGGAATGCCTAAGGAATGATTTAAATAGTCACTCAATCAAGTAAAAAATAATTTACATTACTTTATATCTTAATTTTTTAATGAAATGTAACGAATGTTATTTCTCCCATTTTGTATATTTTTTTCCTAGAGAACTTAATTAATTCTACATTTAAAATATAATTTAACTTAAATATAAGAACTGAAAATTGATTAAAATATTTAATTTACAACGCAAATATAAATAGAAACACTACGTCAAAATATACATTTCACATTACCAGGATTTTATAAAATGAACGATACTCCTTCCTCATTTCTTGTTTTAAACGAAGAAGAGATATTATTTATCTCTAAAGCTGTCTCTCCTCCAATTTTCTTAAACTAAAATATACAATTTACAGTGCATTAGAGATCCTAATTCTAAGTTCCTCTTAAATTATGCTGTAATGGACGCGAAGAAACTAAAAGAAAGGATCGAGAAGACGATGATACAAATTATTTGATTAAAGCTCTCCGGTACACGATTTCGAAACCGGGCTTCTTCTACCTTCTACCCCTCTCGCGACAATCCTTTACCGGCTAATTGGGGAGTATCTTGTCTAATGAGCGAAGAAAGGAGGACAAAACGATACGAAACAAAACGCTGAGGGCTAACAAAAAATCTGAAACGGAGGCTTTGCGAGTCCCGCGTGGAGATTATCCGTTTTGTCCGATTTCTTTCTCTTTGTAATGCTTTGTTCTGAGAATTGTTCACCAACGGTAAACGTAACCTAGCCGAAAATCCATGACGTTTATCTCGAGCGTTTGTATAATTACGACGTTCTGAAACTGTGATAATAAATGGAAGCATATAAAATAAATCAAATAGTAAACATGCATTTGGTTGCACATATCGTAATTAATTTTAATTGCTCATTCGATCTACTTTAATAATGGGCGTAAAATTATTTGTTTATCGTAATACAACATATTGTTATCGAAAAGTGTAATAAAAGACGAAATAGTTTTAATTGTTGTGTTCGTGGCGTATTCATCTGTTTGTGTATAACTATTAAAATTAATAGTAATGATGAGAAATATTATACTTATAATGCAATCAAAATTTTCTAATTTCTAATTAATAGATTAAAATTAAAGAGAATACTTTAAATTTTATGTTATTTTTATAAAATAATTCAAATATAGAATTATATATACAAAGTTTTTATAAAATTACTGAATTAATTTAAAAAATTTAATTTTATTATAATACAATGTAAAGATACCTCTCTATCTTTATAAATTAACGTTACTTTTTTATTAATGATTAATTTGTAATAAATATTAAAATAATCATTAATAATTTTATTAATTATAATATTAAATATTAATAATTAATATTCATTAAAAAATTAAACTAATTTTAGAGAAAGAACATTATAAAGTAATTTTTGAATTATTTGAATAACTTATAATTAAATATGTTTAATATGTAGTAGTATTCTATTCTAGCAGTATATTTATATGTATAATATGATATAATAGTAGAGTACGAAGAAAAATTTTACTTTTGGCTGTTTTTCCTAGAGCACAGATATATGCCGGATTTTCTAATATCTCTCGGAGATTTTTTCATTTCGTTATATGTACAGACACGCGCTGCTTGTAGCACATAGAACGCATTGCCGCAATAAAATATTCATCGCAAAGTTTACGGCTGTCAGCTGTCGTAGTCGTAGAGCATGGTTAACACGAAACGGCTTAATATTCGCACCCGCTAAAGCGCAATTAAATTATTTGTTCCCCTAAAATATGCACCGTTGCGCTGGTTATGCATGCGCTTTTCGCGTGAATACTCACACGCAACAGGTATTTATGAATGCGATTTAGAAAAATGTTCACCGATAGGTACCTTGTAGTGCTATATGATTTATGCTCTCTCATTTGTCGACTGCCATCAATAGTACACATATGAAATTGCATCAATTTTGTGTGAAACACAAGTCGTATCTTCTTCAAGGTTAAGTTGAAATAATAATATAAGAAGATAATAAGTAGAGAATAAATTTTGTTTGATATGAATATAACAATAGATAAGTAAAAATCAAGCGTATAATTGTGCGTTGTAATTGTACGCATAAATTAAAATTCATACTATAGTAATATTATTAATTTAAAATACGGGATTTTGTTTATATTTTATTTCAAAGCTGTAAAAAATTATTCGTTATTTCACTTTTGTAATTATCGATGCGTTTATATCGTTTGAAAAATTTGTTATAATTTTGCATATTTTTAGAATGTTTTTTCTTTTAGTGCTATTCAAAAAAATTTTAAAGATATTGATTATTTTAATCCTAAAATGTTAAAGAGTAATGAAATATAATTTCTCTAATTCGTACAATAGAATTAATGAATATATCTTATCTTTGTGATATACAATTTTAACAGATTGATATATTTGTAATAGCTTTCACAAATAAACTCTTTCAAGTTTTATTAAAGCGCTTAAAGATTAAATAGCGGATGCTTACGGATCTTCATGTTATGATAAAGCAAAAGAAGGCTGTATGTCGGTCGTCGAGAAACAGCCGCCAAATAGACGCGCTTTCAAACGGATGGCGCCATTTGGCGGAAAAAGCTTCGCCGTTTTATGGCGGATGCCTGACAATTTGCATGCTCGTTCTTCCTAGTTTTGACGGGCAAACGAGCGTCGAAACGCGCTCGTAAGCTTAGTCACAAAACGCAAGCAAGTTTGCGATCGTGAACTACTACAGTCGCTCCAGTCCAAATGGCCGAGAAAAGTGCGAAACGGCTATCAGGATTAGTCAACCATCACCGGTGGTGAATAATGATCAATTTTATCGATGCGATGGGAGAAACATACATAAAAATTTATGCTTCAGATTTCTTCATTTTTTTTTATGCGACCGATATTATGAACGAGTATAGCTATTTAAAACCTTCTGATCTTACTTTCACAGTCATGCACCTATTCTGTTAAATTTTTAATTATTTAATACTGAGAAAATAGAACATTTCGTTGCAATAAATAACTTCTTATAGACGAAGCATTACCTGTGATTGTATAAACAGCGATAAACTTGTCTCTTTATTTCTCTGTTTCTGATATTCTGATTTAATTCTAAAGTAGAATTAATAAGTACGTAAATAAGAATTATTTACAAGTGTATATTGTATAGAGATGCAGCTTTTGTTCGTTTATTACATCTGATGTATTTTGTCGGCGCATGCGCGCGATTTCATACGACGCGGAAATAATAGCCAATAGAAACAATACCCTCCATTCCGATCAGACTGTGCTTGATCCGCGTCTGAGTCGCCATTGTACCTCGGGGAACACAAGGATGGAAGTCGATCGCATTTTCGCCTGTTCGCTGGAAATTGCTGCGATCGTTCCACGACGAAAAATTCGTACTGTCCAACTTTTTCCATTTAAATTTAAATCCACACGCATACGTTTGAGAAGAAATAATCATCTATACCTATGTCTGAAAAATCGATGTCAATTTCGCGATAATTCTTTAAAATGTCGTCGATAATCGTCTTATTTCTGTTTTTTAGTATGCAAACGAACTGAAAAATATTGTTTCTTCAAAAAATAAAACAATATTTATGTATAAAATTAATAACTTTCACTTAAATAAGATTTCTATTTTCTTTAAATGTACATTTGGTAACATTTGTTAGTTAAAAAGTTAATAAAAAATTTAACTTCTATCAATGCTTTTCCATGATTAGAATATTTCTGACATAAATTATTCCTATGTCAAAACTTCATCAAAAACGTGAAAATATGAATGAGACTAAATTTTATTCATTAATACACACACACCAATCATCGGGAATGGACTACCAAACGTCAGTAAGCGACCACCAAACGAATGCTTACAGCCATTATTCCATTTGCAGTCTGCAAAGCCGAGTTTTAGATATGGGGGGGGGGCTAACTTCACGCGCGTTCTTCTTTTTTTGACATTTCTCATTATATCTTTGACTACCAAACGTCCGGAATGGACTACCAAACACCACCAAACGACCACCAAACGAATGGTAATTTTTAGATTTGCAATAGTGGGGGGGCCAACTTCACATAGCTGCATATAACTACTAAAATATAAAAAATTTTGACTTTTGTCATTTATATAGTAGTTCTTTTCTAAATAGAATTAATTTTAGCTTATAATTTATAATCAAGGTACAAAAGCAGATATAAAATTAATGACAAAAACTAAGGTTAATAACAATGACTTTTTACGAGGACATCTCATCTTTCTAAGAATTACATCATATTGAATTGATTCTTTTTGAAAAATGGCAGGCATTAAAACAGGTGGAAACATCGACATTTTTGAAGAAAATAGGACCGCCCAGTTAATAATTGACGTTCCAAATGGAGCACATAGTTATGCGCACGGTTGTCCGCATACCAAAGGGAACGTGATGTATTACGTCAGAACGCTATTGTCACGTTATTACTCGTGTAGCTACTGTCACAACGTTACAGCGTTATCTCGTCAGCCAGCGAGATTACGATATGATAAATTAATCAAAATTAGAGCGAATGTTAATTAGCGGTCGGAATGCTTGTACACAATGCTTTTGTATGTTCTTCAATATTTAATTATAATCCCGTTCATTCACTCTCTCAATCTGAACTGTAAGACTAATTGCGCCAACTCTTTAAGGTCTACATTACAAAGGATTACACGTTTCTATTCTTGTTTTAGAGATTTAAGATTTAGTCTAAATAAATCGTATTACAAGTAATTTTTAAACGTATTTAAAAACACATGTTAGTATATTATTTTAGCTATGACAAATAATAATATAAAACAGTATAATTTACTTGACATACATACATGTATCTGTATAATAATCTTAATATACATATAAAACTGTATAAAAAGAATATATAATACCTTTTTACTCATTTTGTTTAGCATTTACTGAATCTTTTCTTTGTAATTATTTTTGTATTATTTATAAAGCATATAATGCTATGCCAAAGTGAGTTAGCCAAGTATCTTTCATAGTTCCATGGAAAAAAATCTTATTACTGTGCACTTCAAATACTTTATACGTCACTAGAAGCGCAATTAAATCACGTTTTATGAATTACGTTTCATAAATAAAGCATCTCTTAAATAACTATCTTTCTGGATACATATTAATTTAATTTCTAAAGGAGAAATTAAAACTTGCAAAGTTATACGAAAATAAATGAAGTAATTCAAGCTCAACAACATTAAAACGTCTAGCACTAAATATAGTACAAATTGAAAGAATCATCTATATTTAATGTTTATAAAGTAATAATACAAAATCAACTTCTCTCTCACTTAAGTTTAATACTATCCGGAAGTATTTGACGTCTTTAAAATTGTGAAGTAATTGAGAGATGAAAGTATCAGATTTTTACTATTTTACTTGTGTAAATGCACAATTAGCTTACAAATTATATTAATCGCGATAAAAACTTTTAACAGCCAACAATTCTCGTTGCTATCAGTACAAACGTTGACGTTATTTTCGACGATGCCTCGTATTGTCCCTTCTTACGACGACACGGTTTAACCGAAGCACGAATTGAAATTTGCCAGCATCTGCGGAATGTCAGGAATGCCATCGTGATCCTGTCGGTACCCACGAACTGAGAAGGTTGAGGTAAAGGTAAAGCGAAAAGGCGGGTCCAATCGCGTCAACGAGATTACATCGTAGAATTTCATGCTCTCTCGTATTACCAAAATCTCTTCCCACGTTTTCGCTTACAGTCGCTTTATATGACTGAGAATATCATATCAAGTACAAAATATCCAAATGCTCGCGTAATTACAAAGATTTTGGAATAATTATGTTAAGTAAAAACTGTCCAGTATCAAACAGAAATATCTGAATAATTATAAAAATTTTAGAGGATGATGAAAGAAGTAAATTTTGATTATAAACATAAATAATTAAATAAATATAAAATATTTTCTCTCGCGTGTGTGTGCGCAGTCGTGCTCCACATATGCTGTCACTATTCACTTTCTTTTCTTTCTTATAATCTACACATTATACTTTTTTCTGTTTGTTAATTGTTTAATAAAAATATTCTATTTTAGAATATAAACACTTATATCTTTATCATCTTTTGAAGAAACCATCAATATACAAAATTAAGTCAAAGAAACGAAATTGGAGACTTTTGAAAAGCACGTTAGAAAAGTCATGAATTTATTAGTCGTTATAACCGAATTGTCAAACGACACGTTGGCTAAGATGCGCAAGAAGGCCTGCGAAGTCACTCGACACGACGCAGGCGTCCCGTAATCCTTGTCGACGTCGCTTCATAGCTGTTAAGACCGACGATGTTACAAAGACGGCGTAATGTGGCTCGGGAGTCGCTCTTCAACCAAGACGCGGCATTAACAGCGCATTTCTTGCGCGTCTGCGAACTCGTCGAATTAGAGCGAGTGACTTTTACGCGACGATTCTGCACGCATAATACGAAAATGCGGAAGGATGTTCTGCGTCAAGCAACCTATTAGACAAATTTAAGTAACAAACACCAGCAATGAGGAGGAATTTCAAATATTTTAATATTCTCAACGGAAAATTAATAATGAGTTGACAACCAAGTGTAAATGAGTAAAGAAAATAAAAAATTTAGTTATATTATATATGTATGTATAGGTACAGATTTAAAAAAAATAATTTTAGACTACCTCTTTCTTCTCTCAACAAAATAATTACAAGAATATACACATATTTAAAAAATATCCTTCTAGAATATAACTTTCCTGATCATATCTTTTTTACAATAATTATACAATTATTTCCTTATATGTATAAAAGCTAATAGAAATAAAGTAAATCAGGTACAACATGTAGGTGATGATAGGAAAATTATACACACATATTTAAAAAATAATTATTTGCAATAATAATATCTCGTGTTTAGGATTTATATAATCGAAAATTTTCCTTTGCCCGATTTGAGAAAACAAAGACGAAATGGCCGTGTTTCGAAAAATCGTTAGTGTTACGTGCAAGTGGAGTTTTAATAAATGAAGAGCAGCAGAACTAGCGTTTTCTCTCGTTCAACATTTAACCGATCTCCCTTTTCGCCTTTGTCGCATCGGCCCTTCTCGCGGAATTGTTTTTCCCCATTTCACGGTTACATCTCTGCTAAAGTTGTAGCAGCGTGGATCAGCAAAACTCAAAGCATTCTCCTATATCGACAATGCCTCCCTTTCTCTCTTTTCTTTGTCCGAGAAGAATCTGAGAGAGAGAATAATATCTTTTTATAAAAGTCAGGATAGCAGTGGACTCAACGATAGTTGTTTGCATTCGTGAATGTCAAACACCAGAAGTTACAAAAATGTATATGTTCGAAGAAACTTTCCATAGTCTTCTTTAGAATAAAACTATAGCTTTTTTACAATAATTATATATATATACATATATACTATACTATATATGTTTATTATTCAGTCTGATTTAAGATTAACAATTTTTTTTAATTTTTATTAGACTTATGTATTCTAGATCTTTATATTTTAATAGCATATAAATAATAATAAATTTTTATTAATATTTAATTTATTCATTGAAAAAATGTTATTATTTTTTAACGAAGAAAATATATACAATTTATAAGATAACTTTAAGTTTAGATGGTTTATTAATTTATATTTTACTTCAGTTATTTTTATGATTAATAAAAATTCAAGTATATATGAGAGAAGATTTTCTTATATTTTATTATATTTACTTAAATATAGTTTTTATTTCCTATCATACTATAACTCTAAAACTTTAATTTTTAAAAATCAAAGATTCCTGCTAAATACATTTCATTCGTATACTTTTGAAAAATACAAAATAATTTTGATCATTCTTTCTGGTTCATTAAACCAGTTCTTTTAACGTTTCGTGACACTTGTGGATTATCCAGCGAGGTCCTCGGAAATTTTCCCGCAGAGAACAATGTCCAAGTCAAAAGTGATACTGTACAGGTGAATTCGCCTTTTCCTCGCGAGCGAAAATACCGTAAGCTAGATAAAGCTAAGAGTATGACAGTAAAAACGGTAACATTCCCTATCCTGGTATACTCTATGTTTTTACTAAATTCACATTATTCAACAAAAATGTTTTCATTATGGTTTTTGAAATTGCACGAAAAGACAAAAGCGCGCAAGAAAATGTTTAAACATTTTTACTTTTAATATTAATACAATTTAACTGGTCAAACATAATTTAACGACTTATTAGAAAAGCTAGAAGCCATTTTGATAAATTATTTTAAGAACAAATTAGCTTACATTGACAGCACTTTGTTCCTGAGTGAGTCAATAATTATTCTTTAATCAACATATGTATACGATTTGCACAAAAATATTTTTAGTCACCAAGATTATTGCCTTGATCGAATATAGCCTTCTTTACTTATTTGTATAGGAAATTTCTCAGTTAACTTTTTATAATTTTTTTGTAATCTCTTTAATGTTAGATATATAACGTAAACTTGAATAATTGAAAGAAATTTGGTGCTAACAACATTGTTTATCTACCGTTTATGTATAAAATTTGTCTTCCATTTGTGACGTTAAATTGAAATTGCTCGGTCATTGCACTCGCAACTGCGATTGTCGATGCCAAACACGCCGGAAGTCGACTTTATGGCAGCTGAGCGTGCGCGCATACGGTGGACGAACCTCAGGTCGAAAAGAGGAGCGAAATTGGAGCGAAAAAAGAACTGCAGAATAAAAACTAAAAGTTACGGGACGGCCGCGAGACCTGTGCCAAAAAGGGTTGAAAGCGCGACGTGAACGCGCTCTATTCTCTTTCTATCCGCTCCTTTCTTTTTTCGTTTTAATTTCACGCCCGCGCCAATTTTCGGGCTTTTCGCAAGCGCGGGAGGTCATCGGCGTCGATTTATTATGTCACGCGAAAAGGCCAGACAAATCGCTGAAAATCCATTCTCAAAGAAGATCGGGGCAGTCGCCATTTATACCTCGAGCTCAACAAATGCTCGAGTAATAAGAACAAGATGTGGCCATTACACTTGATCACTATCGAATAGAATATTGAATATTCCGTAATTCAATTTTATATGCCTTTATGGCCAATCTCATCATACTAAGCTCATTTTCAACAATTAAGAAAGAATTCTTTATGTGAACAATCGAATTGACCATAGGGAAGATCGAGCTCCGGTCTTAATCGGCGCATCGATCACTTCCTAGTAGCAGATCGCCCCAGTTCCTGGGCATACCTTAATGAAATTAATGGTATCAGTAGCAGTCGTACATTGCCGGTTAGCCAACGCTCTCGACAATGACGGAACCTAGTTGGCGAAACAACTTCGATAAAGCTCTGGATTCGTTCCGACAGTGACGAATACGTAACATGGACGTTTTGGATTTAGGTTTCTACGCGTTCCATATTTTACCTCCTTTCTTCATATACTTCTTTTTTCTTTTCTGCTCCTTTGTTTTTTTATTTTATTTTACATTGTTATTTTATATTATATTCCATTACTTTATACATTATTTTTTATTTTCATTGTATTCATCTTTGTATACCACTTTCCACATATTTTATTTATTATACGTATTATTTTATACTTTTTAATTTTTATATTTTGTTGCATACATTATTTGTCTTTTAAGAATTGAGAGTAAACCTTATTCTCTCTTGTTCTCTCTCTCTCTCTCTCTCTCTTTTCTGTTCTGATTATCATTTTCGCTCTTACCCTCGCTGTCTTTCTCTGTACTATTGAAGCATCTTAACTCGTTGCAGTACCGATTCGGAACTAAGCTCGTCTACTTGGTAAATGCCCTTTCGTGCGCCATTCGGCACGGACGTGTACGTACGTAATCGCCTTAGAATCGCCGATTCCATTTCAGTGCTTGCTGGAACAGATAGCTTCCTCGACACAGCGCTCTCAGAGATCGATTCCGGAGTCTGGTATCTCCAAATTTCTAGGTTTGGAAATCGATGAGTCTATGATATCTGGAAGATGTTTTACAATCACAAATTTTACGGATAATAATAATTTAGAATTTAGATCATATGCAGTACTTGATATCTTTAATTTCAATGATTATAGATTATGATCTATGTACTATATTAAAATATTTTAATGATTCTCAGATTATAATCTCCATCTACGAATCCAAGCTTTATCCAATTCAGACCGACGCGATGGTCGACCTTAACGCGTTTTAGCTATAGAACGTAATTCTCCGGTGAAAACGTCGGAGATATTGAAACGTGTCTGTGATGATCGAGCTTGCGGATAAGCTTGCACCAACGATGACAATTTATAAATCCCGACGGTATTAAGCGATAAATTTCTGATTTATAATCAACGCGATGTCCAATTAAAGCAGACCGAGAAAATGCTTCTATTTTTATCTATTGGCCACGTAATCAACGACGAGTGATGATTTCACCGTACGTTCTTCGTTTAAACTAATATTAACTGCCTCTTTTTATTCTGCAAACTTTTAAAACTATGTACAATACTTATGTATCATATAAATTGAAAAGTGTTTTTATCATTATACATATTTTGACGCATTTCGCACATATGTATAAAGTAGGCGATAAAGAACGTAGAAGTCTCGTAACTTTAATCTTGTTTTGTTTACAGAAGATGGGCTCGGTGCACGGCGAAGAGCTTCCATTCGTCTTCGGAGCTCCATTGTGGGTGGAGGGATTTGGCCATTTTCCGAAAAACTACACGAGACTGGAAATGGCACTCTCGGAGAGTATCATGCAGTATTTTGCGAACTTTGTGAAAACTGGGTAAGTGGATTATATAAAATTCCATCACACAATCTAATCGGTAGAACTTACAAGAGAACGTTTCGAAGTGTAAAATTCTGATTTTAATGAAACTTTCTATATATACAGGTTACGTAAACAGATGAATTTAGAAAATATCAATTGCAATCAATAAGTGATTTTAAGAGGTGAAATCACGATTTATATGTAAATCAGTTTTCAATTTTTATATTTCAAAAACTATTCGAGATATCAAAAAACGTTTTATACAAAAGTTTTATAGTAAAATTACTTCTGTTTATCTACATCATATAATCTATAATATTTTTAAAAAATAATTTTTTTAAATTTATATTTTCAAAATTATTTTTTATATTATTAATATACGTAGAAATAAATAGAAATAATTTTATTATAAAGCTTTATTAAACATTTTTGGATATCTCGAATAGTTTTTGAGATATAAAAGTTGAACGCTGCTCTATGATATAAGAAATAATTTCAAACCGTTTATTATTGGCCAAAACTGATTTTGTAAATTCATCTATTTGTGTAATCTAAATATATATTTGTAAAAAATTTTATTTAAATCAGAGTTTAATATTTCTATTAGTTCTCTTGTTAGTTTAAAACTTAAAGAAAAAGAGATTAAAGAATAAAGATATATGTACGTGTTTGAAGATTTTAGTGATTTGATGATGCAATAATTGCACACATGTTCCAAACGGCAACTTTATTCGCTATCATGACAATCTTGTATTTTTTCCAGCAACTCGAACGTTTATACTTACTCTAAAAGCGAATTTTAATTTCCACTTGCGAGCATTATTATGAAATCCGTCTTTTTTCTTTGAATTAATCGTACCTTGCATGCACCACTTGCGGAATCAATTTGTGATGGAAAAAAAACCACCGAAAAATCTAATTTTCCATATTCATGAATGACCAGAAAGTTCGCGTTGAAGTGTGGAAGAGGAGGGAATATGTTATAAACGTTACAGATAGGAAAAAATTGTCACGTCTGGTGAACAAAAATCTGAGTAAAAATCTTATAGTTAAAAATACTATATAATTAATTATAAAGGGATATAATAGATAAAAAAAAGCTTTTAATTGAAAATATAAAATATGAGAGAAAGGAATGAAGCAGAACTTAGAAGAATTAGAAAAGAAATTTCGTGTACAATATATTGTTCTTGTCATTTTTAACAATTTCAATAATACATTTTTGCGCAATATCGGAATCCACAAATATTTCGCCTCAACAAATACACATACACGCATATCATGCGTATTAGTAATGCCCCGAAAAACCTACGCTAGTAAATATTCAAAAAATATGTATGAAATATTCATAAGTGCAAACATAAATTCGTTCAAGTTTTGCGATCAATAACGTGTTTGTTTGCTAAAACTTTATTTTTATTGACAATCTGTTACTCTGATATAATATGCCCTGCATTTCTAACTGTTGGTTATAAAAAATATTAATTACTGAAATATACTGAAAATAATTAAATAACAGAATATCAACATCGTTAGCATGAATAGTGCTAATTTTACATATAATGGTGTTAATTTTAAAATTTATGAACTATATAAATTAATAGCATTTAATTATGATTAAGAATCATGAAATTTTTACAATTGGGAATTTAAAGTTTCTTGTTACTTGAAATCGTCTTTCCAAAATTTGATATTCTAAATTAGTAATCTCAAAAATTTGAAATGTTTTAAATCTAAATAAATATACAATAAGAGGATTCGATAATTTAAAAAATCTAAAATCAAAATAGTAGTAAAGTTCAACACAATCTGAAATTTGCTACTTTAAGAACTTATTCAGGATTATGTAGAAAATTGAACGAAGGGTGGTGCAAAAAAAAATCGCCCCCAGATATATTTGTTTTATCACACTGAGTTAACTCTCGTGTGTTTACGTGCTTACATATGAGTGTGTACGTGTACGTGACTCTCGAGGCCGCAAATGGAATATCGATGAAGGTGTGAGAAATATTTTACACAGTGAAAATTCTCAAGGCCTTGTCCTTATTTGAGAGCCATTGCGTCTCTTCGGAGACCAAGGAAATGGAACCTGTCTGCCACGCGAACATTCTTTCGCAAGAAGAGGAGAGACTGCATTTTTTCCAGAGTAAAAGTAATATCTTTAGAGGATAGTCTTTGACACTTGCTGTAGTGCTGACCGACCTAAGTTACTTAGATTAGAAAGTTTGTTCCGTTGCTTCTTTTTATACAAAATCAAACATAAACTAAAAAAACCGACTTAGAAGTGAATTTATTGAAATAAATTTAATTTTAACTTAAATTAAAAAAAATTTTTATTATTTTAGGAATCTGAAAGACTTATCGGTTTACATCAATTTAAACTATTCTATTATAAGAGTCTAAAAATATAAAAATCTAATACTTTGTTAATTATATAGATATAACTTAAGTCACATAACAATAGCAATTATAATAATAATAAAAATCAAAGAATAAAATTGATTGGTATAAATATTTGTAGAATATCTTCATCGGGAATATGCATTAACCGCGTGATGAAATACGATTATGTCGGGGATAGTTTGTATTCCCCGTATATCACATTCCTAACTATCGATTCGGTTCACACTCAAAAGACCTGGAACATCGATCTCTCTTGCCTGAATCGGCGATGCATCGTCGAAGCGAATTTCACGTTGCTTGGAGCGACGACGAGCATTGGAACATCGTCGGCTCGTTTCAACGCTGCTTTTGCATATTCATCGAAAGGACGAAGGGGTTAAACGAACTTTCGCATATGTCGCCAATAACTTCGTAGTTTCGCGGTAGACCCCCACACGTAGCTTAACTCCAGGGCAAGAGAGTGTGTCTGGGACAATGTGTATCGACACGCACGTGGTGTGTATTCGGAAACAGGCAGACGCGTACTATATATATACATGCTATATCGAGCATACTCATAGAGGTTTTTACCTGAAATTTCCTCGTGCACACACATTATACACCCACATACTCACACACGAAATATACAAAAGACAAGTACATTATTTAATTAAAATTAAAAGTATGAAATGATAATGTCATAAAAAATATAGTTGTGTACTTCAAGAATTATACATTAAAAAATATTTTCCCCTTTTTTGGAAAATTTAAATGTTTTAATTGTACTCAATTCAAATTTACTTTCGAAATAAGAGAACGATATATATTAGTAGTTTAATAAAAAAAAAGTAATGTTTCACGAAATACATGTATATGTTCACAAAGGTATTTTTTGTATATGTATTATTATATAAATTATATAAAGATATTAATTGAAATTAAACGTTGATAATTGTACAAATTCATAAAAAGGCATAATCATTTCTTTATTTTTGTCCATTGTGTTATTAATATAAGATAATACGAATGTAAGACAAAGCAGAAATATATATATCGTTTCGAAATTCTCCGTTACTAACATAACACCTTGCTAGGACATTCCGTATAAACGTCAACGCGCAAGCACACCCTGCACGCGATCACGCACGGAGCAATGTAGTTTGTCTCACGTAATTCCTGTGTGTACGTGACCACGTCTGAACTCGAAGCTCAAAATTACTCGCATTGTATTATACATGACAGTGGAGAAGCGTTGACACCACCAACCGATCCGATTGGTTAATACGTGACGTCTCGGAGTTCCTAGTTTATAGTTCGTAGTTACTGCTAAGTCGACGGATGTTAGCAAATCCATAGAAACGGAATATGTAGCTCAACCACAATATACCGCGGAATCTTCCTTTCGAATAAGTACTACGTTGTCACGTTTATGCATATAAATGAAAAAAATAACGTAATCAAATTCTGCCAGGAAGATGTGCACGAAACAAAAAATCGTAGAAATCTGTGGCGATTAAACGCACGTGAGTGCATCTCAAAACGACTAAATGGTTTTCCACCGTCCCTCGTTTGCTTTTAAAACGTTAAATAACGACGAGGAGAATAGAAGGATGCTCTCAGCGGTTTGAAAAAATGCGTGAGCAATGAAAACGACCCGGGGATTTCGTCCGCGCGTCGACCCGGATTATAAATCATCGCTCAAATGCTCATTTCGGCCGATGAACGCGGCAAATGTGATTCAAAATAAACATTAAAAACCCGTTTCCGCTTCGGAACCGCGTTCCATCGCACATTTTATCGGCCGCTGAAGTGATGGCACCGGGTGTACATGCATGTACGCGTAAAAAGCAAATTTGCAGGCGTCAGAGAAAATCCTTGCAAAATAATTCCCAATTTTACGCGTTATCATCATTCTCTCGTTCAACGTTATAATTAAATCCTTAAAAGACAAATGATCATCACTTTTCTTCACAGATATGAATTATATACTTTCCATCATCTGCAAAATCCATAAAATGTGTCAATGTCAATTATTAAATCCGTCAATTTTTGATAAATGTGACTACAGATTAAAACGATCCAATTTTGACGGTACAAATTTTAAAGAGTTAGTAAAACAATAATTTAACAAAAATTATAGAAATATAAAATTTTAATAAGCAAAACAAACATTTATAACCTTTAAATAAAATTAAACATTTTATCTATTTCATACTTTCCATAAAATATTTTAATACTGTATGTTGATATACTTATAAGATAGTATAATAATTAAAAAACTACATAGATACACTATAGTAATTAAAGAAAAATTAAAAAATTCTCTTTATTATATAAGTTTCGCGTAATACAAAAGATGTATCAAGTGCAGTTTTAATTTATATTTTTTATGTTATCATATCTTACAGATTTTCAGCGAGTCATTATTATAGAAAATAAAATATATTTTACGTTATTGAATAAATTTTTTTTAGATCTTTTAACAACTCATTTTTTATTTTAAATTAAATTTTATTCAAAATGTATTTGATATTACCTTAAAAATTCTTTTCCTACTCTTTTGTTTTTAGTTAGTTATATATAACAACATAAATTAAATTACAACCTGCTTAGAAACCGTCAAACCTTTGATATATCGACGATGCCTATGCCTTAGTAAAGAGAAAAAGTTTCTGGATTTCGAGTAAAGTTTGACGTTTCCAGACATAACACGTTTTGCGGAACAAAATGTCTCCCAGTGGGTTTTTGTGGAAAAGACTTTCAAACAAACTAATAGAGAAACGTCCAACGAGAAAGAACCAATTGCAACGTTGTTAGTTTATCGAATGTCACCACAAACAGAGGCATTTCTCCAAAATTGCATTTCCCGAAACGATAAAGTTACTTTCTGTCGCATGTGTTTTTATCACAAGTAAAAATTCACTACACACTTAGAATCTATCGACAAATAAGAGCTGAGATTAGATTATTGTCGCCAATATTACATCCAAGATTAATATCTCAAGTAACAAGATTTCGTCATTATGATAACGGTTTAAGGTCATTTTTCGTTATTTGACAACAGCGACTAAACAATGACATAAAATAAATGTAGTGTTTGTAATAATTTATCAATATCATAAATATATCATAAAATAACATATATTTCTTATCACAATTTTGTTATCATAAATATCACGTCCTTGTGGCTTATAGAATTTGATCTGCGACTTATGGTAATTCTACAATGTGCTCTTTGTTTCCTGTTTCTTGCTGTTTATCTCTTGCCACTCTTGCCTTTTTGACCAAAAGGCAACAAACAAACAGCAAGAAACAGGAAACAAAGAGCACATTGTAGAATTACCATTAAGATTTCGTTTTTAATGTCTTTAATGTTTGTAATTTTGGTGATACTATTGATTCACAATAAATGTTATATTGATGACATCTTGTTATTTGGGTTTTTATTGATAAAATAATCAAGATTTAATAAAATCTGAAAATCTAAAATACAATGTGGACTAGTAATTTAATGATAGAAAGAATTCCGAGAATTCGGGATCAAATGACACTCAAAAATCTCAAGTCGCACAAAAATCCTACGAAAAACTTAGCCAAACCATAGACGGAGTATCTTCCTCTTTGAAAGATCAAGATGTTGCTTTGAAAAGACGGAACCTCTGTACAGAGAAAAAAGCGGATCGCAATCTATATAGAGGCATCGCGTTGTCTCTTTACGAAGCTTTGTACGATGTCAGACCAATCTACCACCGGGCGCAATCTCTACTCGAATGCCCTCTCCATTTCCATTATTGGTGAGGAGTTGCCCCGCACACACAATGGCGAAACGATTGCTCTATCCGCCACGTCCTCGGATCTACAGGGAGTCCTTAGAAACGTGTGCTGCTCTGCAAATGCCGATTCTATCAGGAATTTAATCATACACGCGTAATGTAACGAAATTGCAAAACTCATGTACGTGTGAGCAACTTTTAGGAGTGTATAAGTTTATCGATCCGCGTGAGGGCATTCACGTGAGCAAATTTTCCTGATAATTATCGCAAAAATATATTATTGCCAAATATTGCTAATTATCGATGATAAATGAACGAAATCGAATACAATTCGTTTTGTTAACTAACTAACGCGAGTTCCACATAGTCGGGAAAAATATAATTATCTACAATATGACCCGAGATAAATATTAATTGTCTATTGACTGTGCACTATATAAGTTCATCATTTTCTCATTTATTTAAATGATACTTATAGTTTAATATAGTTATATAGTACCACACACACACACAACTCAAAATTTTCAATAAACGCCGCTTCTGCAAAAATATCTGGACTCATTGCTTATCAAATGTACTCTATTGAAGGTTGATTCTTTTGATATTTAAACTAAAGAAATGTTGACTTACTATATTTTAAATCAGTTTCTATAAGAAAGAGCAGGCACTAGTATTATGTATAACGTATTGTTTTCTACAGCTATCATATAAAAAAGAATGTGTGTGTACAGGAAACAATCAAACTCTTTACAAAAACTAATGATAGTTTGCTATAATGATTACGCTCTATTATAACATGCTAGCATTATTTCATTTTGATGCTAATTCTAATAGTTCAAATATTGTGTTTTAATTTTTTAATTTTCAAAAATATGCAGAAAATATATTAATTTGAGTTAATAAGTATTTAATTTAAAATGTGAAAACAATTTTCTGCCCATTTATTCTAAAAATTTTGTAATTATTGAAACTTTTAAGTGACGCTGTAATTTATTCCAAATTGAATTCCTGGTTTGCATATAACATATCAAATTATTATATGATTTTTTTTAGAGTAGTAAAATTACACTATGTTGACAAATTTATAAATTAACATGAACATAATTTAAATTAGTGCGTTACTTAATTTTCTATTTCATCATGTTCGCTTTAACATCAGTTGAATTCCATATGACATATTGGATTGGCACTAAAAACACTCACGACACATCGATATAATTCTGTGCATAATCCTGTGACGTAATCCTGTGCGGTAATCACGATTAAACTCGAGTGATTAAATGCCGTAAATCTACTTCGAGATGATCTGATAGATATCGCTGCCAGTACTACCTGTCCATAACAGCCGCGTAAACTGCAATCGATATTTCGCACTTCGCAATTAGTGTCGGGTATGTAATGTCTGGAGCTATTAGATAGTTGAATCAACTACGCTAGTTATCTGTTTTTCCAAAGCAACGTGAACTATTTCGATCGAAGGAAGTTTAACAAAATTAATAAAAATTTTTTAAGTGTGGAACTTTTAAGATCCTAAACTTTTTAATAGTTCTTTGAAATGTAGCTCCACTAATTCCCTTTTGTAATTGTTAGTTTATAATACTTTCAAAATAAGAAATTACATATAACTAAAATGTGCAAAATACATCTTACTGATTCTCGTGGGATAAGTACAACGTTCATTTCACAATATTTGTGCGTGTTTATTGCTTTAAAATTTTCCACCAATGTTTTGTCATGTAATGACGCGATTTGGAAATAACAACGGCCATCGATCACGTATTTATTATCGGCCAGCGGAGCGCAGTTTATCATAATTTTACAGCAAATAGAGCCGTCCATACCATCACACGTCGTAATTCAGGCTTGACTGACACTAACTCCACGGGATTATCCCTTCTGCTCACCTAAACTCGCATCCTACACCGGTATCTATCTTTTGGAATGACTTTGAGGTTTAATCGGTATTGCCGGAAGCCAATGATTAACGCGTCGATACATGAAACAGTTAGTTTTGGTATATATCTACAAACACACAAAAAAGTTTAACGTACCACATACCTATATACGAAGAACTTACTTTTTGTGATAGTTTCATGTGTGGTCTGTGATAGTATACAAAAAATTTATTATTTATAATAATTTAAGTAATACTGTAATATCAGATTTTCTTTGTATGGCGTTATAGTAAAAAAAAACCAGATACAGAAGCTGCCAAAATCTAAATACGCCAGTATTTTGGATTAATTAATGGTGAATATGAAACCACACGCAAATTAATTAATATCTATATATTTCAATTCTTCTGAGTAATTAAAACAGGTGCAACATTCGTAACTATCGGCTTGTATAGCCGACGGCAAATAGATGAATACAATGCGGAATGGTGTAAACAATAATTTAGCATAATCATCGGGAACTAAACAGTGCGACCGTCCAATAACCGCGAATGTGGCAATCGCAAACATTGGCCGATACCCCCTTGCCTTTATTCCCACCCCCTAAACTACACCACCGCTGTACTTTACGTCGTAATCCACGAGTAAACTCCACATAATGCAGACATACGCGGTAACGCGCCGTCGAAGCTGTTCTTAATGCCCTCTGGTCTACGATTAAAGCTTCCATTGCAACGTTTATGCATTCTAATCCCTTTTGAGCACCTAAGAAAGATAGAACTCAAGGTTCATACTTGCAAAACTATGACTAGCTTGCTGTCTTTAGCTGCTTGCGATTTAGTCACTAAAGGTAGAGAAATGGTTGAAAGTATAAGTTATATCTTTTACCATTTAAAAAGTTTCTTTTTTTAGTAATTAGACAATAAATTTTGAAAAAAAGATTATTGTAAAATTCACACAAAAATATTATTAAACATTAAAATTCGCTTTGACCAAATATGATCTTCTTTATTTATTTATATTAAACATTTTTCTATCAATCCTTATTTAGTATTGTATAAAAATTATTTTTATCTTAAGATGATTTTATTTAAGTTTTATTTCAGTTGAGACTTTCATGGATACTGTTACATTATGCTAAATTTTTATAAATCAACATTATTAAGAAACATTTATTTAAAAAAATTTTATTGAAAATTGTCAATTCTCAAAGTTCATAAAATGAAAAATGTTAAAAATTAATATTATATAAATAATAAAAAGTTTAATTTCTGACAATTCTATATTTTGTATACTTACACTTTATACATTAAATTATGTGATCGATGGATTTTTTAAAATTCTTATTTACTCATCACTAGTATACAATTTCAGATTGTGACATCAAAAATGAGAAAATATACAATAAATTTCTTGTAAAATATATTAATAATAAAAATATATTTCAATATACCTGAAAATGAATTATACATGCATAACTGAAAACAAAATAAACTATGTTCACAAATATAACAAACTATCAAATAGTATAGAAACAAATATGATCAAAATTTTCCTCAAAACAAGAAGATAGCTTTCATTTTCAATACATTTGATAAATCTATTTTTCGTAAATATTGTTTTATTGAAAATTATATCTATAATTTAAATATAATTTACAATAATTTTTATGTGTATTTCTTCGCTTCTGATGTCACAATCTGACAATAAGATACATGTATAGTAGTGAATGAATAGAAACCTTAAAGATTTTGAGAAAAGATTGAAAACTTAGGTATATTTAATCTGTTATAACTTGATACATTTTGTTGCATATATTCTTTTACATTCTAATGTGTATTGAAATCTCCTGTCGCCATGTTCTTTAAGAACTGAAAGCTTGCTGCAACAAGTAAGATCGGTTCCTCTTTTCTCGCTCTCTCTCTCTCTCTCTCTCTCTCTCTCTCTCTCTCTCTCTCTCTCTCATCTCATGCATAATGGATGGAAAGAAAGGAAGAATGGTAAAATGACAAAGAAAAAATGATGAAAAAGAAGAAAAATAAATCAATAAATGACATAAAATTGACAGAATGAAGTAACAAAAATAAAATGCAACGCTGAACGACAATAAAATCGCAAGATCTCATAATTTTAAATAAATGGTATTTAAATCATTTTATGTTACATAATACGTATTTCGTAAACTATGATGGGCATTTTCTCAAGACAATATTATATATAAAATTACTTATTATACTTTCTTGGATTTTAAATTAAAACAAAAACAGAAATACGATAATGCGTAATGAATATAATTCTATAACTTGTCAAGTAAATGAAGTTTCTAATCAATTATCAATTATAAACTTATTTTACTTTTAGTTTAAAAAACTTACGTGAATTTTGCGATGTTGTTTAATAAAAACTATCGAGGTTCTTTCATAAATGTTTTTACACATGTGGAAGCTTATATCTACTGTGAATCTGCTTCATATCGACATAGGAGTTGAAACCACTGAAGATTTTGTGGTTGTTGACACGCGACGAATTAACAGTGGCGTTGCGCAACTTATAATGCGCTTCGCGTTCATTGTTTAGATTGCAAATAATTGGCCCGGACAAACTTTCGACCCTATCAACAAGTTCTCAGGATCTTTAAACGTCGTTAATTACGCTACAGTCAGCCGAAACTTTTAACCCTGATTCAACGCGCGCTTCATCAGATTGGTGGATCCTTAAAAGTTCCTGTTATTTCGCGGCACGTTTCTCGTTTTCAAACTCAGTTTAGACGAATGGACAAAGTGGTAATTACATCGTATATTCGTTAACAGGGTTTAGTAACAAGAACAGTAACAATCGATTTCGTGTCGAGTTCAGGAAGCGAATACATGTGTACAAATTCTGAAAATATAAACTATTTTTTAAATTTAGCAAAAACTTAAGTAAGTACATTTTCCTGGAGAAAATAATGGAGACAAATATAAGATTTCTGTATATTTAAAAATAGTAGCTGAAATCTGGAACACTTAGTTTAAAGTTATTTAAATTTTAAATACCAAGATCTTTTTACATAGTAGTACACATACATACGCTGTGAACATTTCTTTAAATATATAAATAAAACTCTGAAATAATTTATTAGAAATTATATAACTCGAGAAGATCATCTTAATAATTTATTTTTTCAAACTTTGATCATTAAACTTAAAATATTTCTCTATAGAAAACTCTTCCCTTTATTTACGAAAACGACACTCAATATATGTAATATAAACTCAAAATATGTAATTCTTGTAGAAAGTATTATAATTTGAAAAATTTAAGAACAAGTGCTATTTAACGGATAAATTGTAAAGTTAAGTTAGTTTACATTTGACAAAATAATCTTTATCTAAAAATTAAATATAAAATTCGACTCTCGAAAATTTCAAATACACAAAAAATAAATAGGCTAATGAGAGTAAACACGCTGTTATCAATGCGCAATCATAAAAAAAATATATATATTCGTTAACAATTAAAAAATGTCATATATAAAATACTATACGTTTCGGCCTAACATCCGGGCCATCTTCAGTAGTAAATTCGCAAAAAAGACATGGATCTGTAGAAAAGTGGTCACTCTCAACGTCAAACAATCAAATCCACATGGTTGGTAGGTCATGTGCAAACGACAAGACGTTAATCGACAAATCCATGATTATCCGACTTTATCTTGTTAATCATGGATTTGTCGATTAACGTCTTGTCGTTTGCACATGAGCTACCAACCATGTGGATTTGATTGTTTGACGTTGAGAGTGACCACTTTTCTACAGATCCATGTCTTTTTTGCGAATTTACTACTGAAGATGGCCCGGATGTTAGGCCGAAACGTATAGTATTTTATATAT
>NW_017275847.1:643014-658736 GCF_001594065.2 Cyphomyrmex costatus
TAATCTTTATCTGACTCATTCATAGTACTTAATAACTCAAAAATAAAATTTTTTTATAGTTGTGTTACTTTTGAAGTAAAAGAATATCTTAAAAAGAGAGAATCATACACAACATGGAATAATTTGATATAAGTAATTACATAGATATGCTTTATTTATTAGATGTCAAGTTGTTATACCTACCTATACATTTGTAAATAGATGCAATATTATGTTTGTCTATATCTATATAATTTATTTCTTTTGCTGCAATGTCGATGAGCCTCCGACAATGACTCAGTGTAAATTCCACCATGAAGCGTTGCTCGAGGCTGTAATCCAGATGGATTTGGAAATTCGCAGGAAGCATTGTGGTTCCTCCGAGGAAGGAAGAGCGTTATAACGACTCGCTACGGCATTCCAGGGAGAGAGCATGGTCCATGATGCTGCTAATGCTCTCTCTCCCCTTGCTGTGTCGCGCGCGCGCTTCGTAACCGCAAAACCTGCTCGTGTCTCGCATAGGAACTGGAGCGGGGAGGGTGGCTCCAAGGGGAAGAGGCAGAGCTTAATTACGTACTACCTGGATATGCACGTTGGGTAAATTGCTATTAGTGGTTTCGGAGACACGTTAAAATGGTTACCACAGCAACGGCTTTCATTTCTGTCTCAATGACAAAGGGAACGATGAAGAGTGATGAGCGCTGGCTTTGAGCTGTAGTATCGAGGTGCCGTAGGATATTCGTTCACGGTTCAAAGTTTTGCCATGTACACATGATTAAAGAAAATGTAATTAAAGACAAAAAGAACTTGAAAGATAATAATTCAGTTTGTTTTCACGTTTTGGATAGAAAACACCATCACAAGTAACGATATGATATGTCATGTTCTGGTCACGTATCGCAGAGGCACCTTCACTCGATGTCACGCCATGACATGTCACGTTCTAATCAGGACATGCCAAGCCACTTCTTGTCATGACAGTTGATTTAATGTCAGGTCATGTCCCGGTCAGATTAGGCAGCGTCACGTCTTGCTATGATATGTCACGACATATTCATGTCATGTCTCGATCAGGACACGCCAAGCCACTTTTTGTCATGACAGTTGATGTAATGTCAGGTCACACATTTCGTACAGGTCAGGCATCACATTACGCCATGTTACGTTCAGTTTACGTCTCGTCCCGTTTGGTGACACCATGCGACGTTACGCTATGACATGTCACGTCCTGGTCAGGTCACGTTCCGGTCAGGTCAAACGACGTCACGTCACGCCATGACATCTCACGTCCTATTCACGTCTTGATCAGGACACGTCACACATTCCAACAGTGAACAAATGTATAATAGATAAATAGTTGTAAAATATTTTGTATAGATATTGTTTAACATATTTTTTTTATTTTTAATACTTATCTTTTATAAGCCTTTAAATATGCAATTCCATCGAAAATTCGCAATAAAAAAGTGTTATATTAATTAAAATTTTTATTTTTTTAAACTACTGTCATAATGAACAACTTAACATACTTATTGCATTTACTATTTGTCTGGATTATACTTAATTTTTTTTAAGTTGTGATTAAATCCATATTTATAACGTTCTCAAATATTAATAAATCGGAAATCAATGGTATACAATATGTTGTTGATAATAATGATTTTAATTGGGGTATAAAAATACTTCATAGAGGTAACCATTTATGTAAAAAAAAATTGAATGACTATTCCCGGGTTAATATCCAAATACAATACACATAAAAAATTAAGACAGATGATTTATAGGAGTGATCTAATTATATGTATATAAATACCTAACTTAATGTGCAAAAATGCAAAGATAAACGTCAGAAATATTGAGTTATTGTATTATCTAATAATGTATTATAAATAGGTTTAAGAAAGTATTGTATCTGTGCAATGCACACCTTTGTTCATAATAAATCTCTCTTAGTCAGGATCACGATCTACTAAACCAATGTTCTCGTAGGGGCACGTCTCGAAGCTGAGATGATGATTAATAATAGGGGTGGCTGTACTGAACGGTACATTTTTTATCCGCGTTAATACGAGACTACTTTCGTATCGTCGTAACGAGAACGCAGAAGAAGACGGGATGGAAAGAAGGGAGTAGGGCGGGGAAATGGAAAGGGTGAGCCGACAGGGCAATGCATCAGCGGTTAATGAGCAAACTTTAATATTCTCCCGGACTAAAACCCACCCCTTACCACCACCTATCTTCCACCGACCACGAGCTCGGAGCCCCTATGTTCCGGAACTTAAAAGAGGGGAAAGTGCGGAGAGGAGGTGGGATGACACGGCGAGCGCGATGCACACGACTGCCATAATTATTGTGCACTGACGGAAGAAGGACGAAACAACAACGAATAAGCGGGGTCGGAGAGCTTGGGTTGTTTGACGGGAAGGGTTCACGGCATGCACGTGGAACCTTGCGTCGAACGTTCTTTTTATGTTAGAATTCGGCGTCAAAGTCGTCTGCGTTCATTAATTTCAACGGAGGTCCAATTAGAGTGGTCATGTCGTGTCGGTTGAGCCTCGATATGTTAAAAAAGGAACCGCTAACGATGGTCAGCTGGCTCATTTTTTTCAACGTAAATTAAAATCACGATATAAATAAAGCCTTGCTTCGATTTTGTATCTATGTTTGCTTTATTTCATTGCTGCGACTTATGTACCTAGATTTGCCTATATTTATTGTTTTCTTTAAAAAATGAATTTTTTCTAATAAAATTTTTATTGAAAGTAAACCTTTAAGTGGCTTAGAATATAAAATAAACAAAAACGAAGATCATACAGTCACAGCGCTAGTTATGAAAAGCGAATGTCCTTTATTCAAAAAATGCATTAATTTTGTCTAGACGTTTCGGTCAATTTTTGATCATCAGTAGTATATAATAAAAATATTACAATTTATGCAAGAGAGAGAGTATTATAATTAAAGAGTATTATATATAAAAACGCAAGAGTATAATTACAAATATCTTTGTCCTCGCTTTCTCATTAAGAAGTTCGTTACATAGATGTATCGATCCTCGTGATTTACTATCGTCAGAATATCTCAAACGCTGTGTCAATTTTTGGATCGTATATATTGTTAAAATTTTTATTATTATAATTTGGGAATAAAATTTATAATTTTGAGTGGGGGGAAAAGTATTGTTCGTCATTATTTTTTATCGTATAAATATTAAAATGTAATTCTTCAATGTATTATTCACGAAAACTCTAAGATATGTATTATATATTTTAATTAAATTTTAAATAGTTACGACTCAATTTTTAAGATTATAATGTAAAAAATAATATGCCGTTGCTGCAATATGGAGACATACTGAAAAGAGGTTGTTTTACTCTTTCCATATCTTTACATCATACATTCTAAAAAAGGATGTTAAGCTTGAATATGAAGCTTTTTCGCAAGTATCAGCAGGAAATTTTGCAGCGCCACACGAACCGAGGATATGTGTTAACGACTTATGAAAGAAATGTGTGGGAGAGAAATTGAAAGAGAAAGAGTACCTGCTTTGCACAGTACAATAGTGATGTACTGTCTTTTGCAATTACTGATACAGCTCGGTAATGGCGATAGTGCAAGTATATATATAGTAGTATAATTTCAATTCGCTTCTATGCAGAAAAGTCCATGCGTAATATCGGAGGTATGATTTCGCAGTAAAATTTCATTATGTCGAATACTAACCAAACGAAATTTTCATTATTTGATTATGAATCCCCAGCGAACATCCACATTAATTCTGGAACGTTAACAAGAAGTAATCACCAAATAACATAATATAGTTTTATATGTAATATCAAGGGATCTTGTTAGCAATCGTTAAGATAACCAAAATATAATGCAAAAATAATTGCTATTTTATCGAAACCTTCTTGTTCACGTATAATATAATTATTTGAAACATAAAATTCTTAAAACTTGATGTATGTCAAAATATCATTATGTTTAATATAATTCTTAACAAAGTATACTTCTTCTATAGGTATATCTTTTCCCATTTTTTGTTCAACATTTTTCTATATCATGTTTCATACGTGTTGTATTTCTACTTCATTCCATGACATACACGTTATCACACACAGACAAGTCAATGTCTGTGGTGAATGTCGGCTCGGCCAGGTGTGACATCAAGGTCCACTGAGCTAGCATAGATCCCGCGTTAGTCGGCATTTTTCCAAGCGACTTTACGTAAGGGGATTAAAGCGAAATCGAGCTTTAAATTGATAGACAGAGAGACAGAGAGATAGAGAGAGAGAGAGAGAGAGAGAGAGAGGTAGTGCCATTGATCGGAGTCGGTTTCACTTAAATCGCCGATGATGCATGCTAACTGGCAGTCGCGCCCATTAGTGATCGATCTCCCGAGCAGAGATTGTCTATAGGTCCATACATGACCACGATGCTCGTAATTGGCTTCATCGGCATAACCAGCTGTTGTGTCTGGCGTCTTTCATCATTCAAACGGAACAGCTTGTTCCTTTACAGGCTCAGCAGATATATGAAAGTAAGAAGCTAATTATAGATTTATAAAATGAAATTTAAGTATAAATTTTCTTCCACACATAAAGAAAATTATAAAACTATTAGATAGTAAGCTAGTTTACTTAATTGAGTTATTTATTTATTTATATTTTTATAAAAGATTATAGCTTTTGTGTAATTATTTACACCTCTCTTTATTATGCCAGTTTGTTTAAATAGAAAATTCGAAATTACATACATAAAAAAATGTCTTGAAACAGACTGTATTTTAATATTGGATTATGCAATTTATTAATTTAATTCTATTTAATTTTAAGACATTTCCTTCTGTCTGAAATAAAATAAATATTGATAGCATTGCGTTCTTTATATCTTGTGTTTGAATTATACGAAAACATTTGTAGTTAATCGTTAATTTGCGAGTGGTATGGTAGTGTACTTCGAGGATAATTTAATTAAAATTATAATGATATATTAACTGATAGAGATCCCTTTATAGTAATGCATCAGTGATATCGCGCATATTTTATGTACCTGTACAATGGTCGCATCTAATAATTTATGTATCGTCGACGATGCGTTTTCAGAGAAACGGGTAACCGACATTACATAATTCATTGAATTTATACGAGCAGAATAGCAAACTGTATGGACTATAACGTCATAAATCATGACGGCTTAAAACAAGAAAAATCGAAGGACGACGGCAACGTAATATTTTTCGTCAAGAATGTTTGCAACATAATATAATACTTTTCAATAATGCTAAAGTGACGCAAATTTACTTTAAATATTCACAGTAAATGTAATTGATAGTTGGTAGAAAATTTTACTATATAAAAAGCTATTTGCATATACATATATTTTTAATTAAAAAGTTTTTATTAATCAGAAATTATTTAAGTATTTGTGTTTCTCATTTTTCAATGGATCAATTACGAATTGTGATTGCGATTGAACTAATTATGAGTGTCAGATCGTGGCTATAACAAGATTAAGAAAAATAATTTGTAATTTTAATATTTGATAATTAATATATTGCAACACCTTTTAAAATCTTATATATTCTAGAATAACATATTACCTATTGAAAGTGTTAAATGCAATGAATGTCCCATACGAGGAAATCGCTCCGAGGATTCATTATCGGAGCGGTTTCGTCGAGTTGCGTGGCACCATAGAGACATGCACGCTCTGCAGAGTGCTGTGCATTATAGATTATTGTTGCCCCCATTGCTACACAATCTACATAGATATACATTATCCGACCGTCTCTGCGTGTTCCATCACGGGCGCATTCGCAGCAGACGTATGCGAACACGCCTATATAGACCCGTTATAGCCATGTACTAACATTGAATGATGTCCGATCGAAGAAACAAATTTCCTATCTTTTATCTTTGTATCTGATTTAATATATTACGAGAACATTGCTTTCGATTATTTTTACAAAATTAACTTTAAGAAATTAATTAATTTCATTAATTTATTTCTAACACTTTCAATTGTTACACTTTATTTCACATCGAATAATTCCTCTCGTTTTGTATAACAACAATGCAATATCTACCCAATAATTTCATTCCTTAGATCTTGTTTGCGATGGTTCTGTTTACAGACGAAAACGAAGACTTATAATAAATAATTGGTCCTAATCGTACTGGGAACAGAACTATCCCATCTCGATGAGAAAACTCGTAGTATATCGTTTTACGAATACTCGAGAGATCTTCGCTCGACTGATTCTCAGTTGCTATCATTAATTGGCCGGATAGCAATTTCTGCACCATGATGCAGTCTTTCCCTCGATTTTCCCTTCTACAGTGTAATTTTTGATAAAGACAATACATATTTCATATCATTAAAAAGTAGAACGTAATTTTATAGCATGAAACTAGATATTTATTACGATAGGTCCTTAATTTTAAAATGATTAAGAGTAATTATATGAGTTCTCTGTTCCATAACAGACTATTCTCTCTCATAGATTATTTGTAATCATTAATAAGTATATATTTAAAATATTGTATATGTATAAATAAATTAATAATTTAATTACATATTAATAAACTTATGAAAAATCAAGATTAGATTAGAAAAATATGCAACTATTTAACATTATATTATATTATTATATATGATAAGATTGAGTTTCAATTTAAACAATACTATTTATAAAATGCTTGGAAACAAATAATTTAAATTGTAATAAGATATCGCAATTAAAAACGTTACCATAAGATACAAAAATTAAACATGGAATGTTGCTTGCAGAATGTCTTAAAAAGAAGCGTATATGTATATACAACATATACTGCAATATAATAAACTACAATAAAAGTATCACAATTTTAAACTGTAGTACATCCAATTTAAAGTATACTAGAACTAGATCATCTAGAGATAGCTGTATTAATTAACCAATAAAAATTCAAATACTCGCAAAAATTTTGATCGCTCGTGAGACATGAGAACAGCAATATAAAATTTTCAGTTGCTTTTAATATACGGCGGAAATTCAACAGTGCAGTGGCATGTTTTTTACCAAAATAAAATGTTTTTTCAAGCGAGCTCACATGACAGACGATATTGCTATAACTAAAATAACAGCCTTATTTCACACGCAAATTTCCATTTCGGCGAAAACCCCGCGTTCTCGCGTTCTCGCGTTCTCTCGTGTGATTTATATCTGGCTTGCGACCAACTTCGCTCGTAATTATCCGCGTAATTCGACCGATCGAACGATATGCTTTCGAATATCGCGATATCAAGGATCCGCGATTTTGGTATTTATTCCCGCATGTTCATAAATCGCCACGAATTATGCAATGCGCCCTACCACGCGCGCACAAATACGCCGCTATGACACAACCATTATCGTCATGAATTTTAGAAATAATAAATTTTTGTAACCATATTGTAAATCGTTACAGTTCGCAATTGCCAATTAAATCGTTTGGGTAACGTTAATAGTAATATTGCTTCAGATATACATATATCATATATGTACGCACAACGTATATGTGCATGTATACGAGTATGTATGTATATATGTACGTGTACCTATATGACACGATGTAATATAGTAGTTTACGGATTTTCCCGATGTCCCAAGACATAACCGTCATATATGTGGCTTTCGTATGAGTAGCATTTCCACAATATCAAATTACAAGATAGCATCATATATCTAATAGAGAGCTATTGATCAATAGAGAACTAACTATTCGGCGTTTCTTGAATAGGTGAATTTACACTCGTAACGGCGTGAAAACTACATTATTCTCATCGAATATTCCTCTATAGATTTTAAATGAAGCGGCAGATTGAATTCTGTGATGATCAGAGAGTGGTTTCTTTTGTTAAATTTCCATTCTTTTCTGTAGAACACAATACTACGTTTTATGTAATCTTACCCATTGTCACTGATATCAGCATTGTGTGATTATTTAAAAACTTTTTTATATAAAATTTTAAAATATGTTGAGGTAGGTATTATAGTTATTTTATTATTAATTACACTTAGCGATCAAGAGATGTTTTATCCGAGTAAAAACGCCAGATGATGTTCGAAATCTTTAATTTACATTATTTTTCATTGATAATTAATTATTGACTAGAAAATATTATCTTATTCAATTTAAATTAAATATTTCTAAGTAAAGTAAACGATAAACACGTACAAGATACAACCTGTAATTCTCTTTGCTCAAAAGGTCTTCACTGTTTACCATTTACCATTTACTGTTAATGTAAACGTGAGACCAACCATATGTTACTTCCGTTTCCTAGCCAAAATAACCATGGTCACTCATGGGTTACAGTCCTGGCCACAGCAAAAGACCACGAGCAGGGATGACCTCAAGTTTCACCCGTGGTATAACGGAATGCACAACTCGAGGAAATATCAAACTTTGCGAGCTTCATATCCCGCATCAATACTGAATTATGTGATGCTCGTGATTCGAATCTCTCTCCATCTCAATCGAATTCTGTTATCTCGATTTCAAGCAACTACATCCACATCTCTGTTCAGTAAAAAGATATTTGATCAAAATAAACAAAACAAAAAGGAAAAAGAGGAAAACATAAAATTATTAATATAATTAATATTAAAAAATAACCAAAAGTAATTTTAAATTTACAGAAATCCGAACATTATCGACCATCATGGGAGAAACGAGACTCTTTTGCCAGCTAGTAGAGAAAAGAGTCGATTTCGCAGTTTGTCCTGGGAACAATACGATCCAGTACATCAAAAATATTTAGAAATTGGTAAGTAATGTTATATCGTAGTATATTATATTTCGTGATATTTGATATGAATAGATGGATATTTTAATCAAACTATTACTACGCGAAATAGAAATAAATTTAACAAAATAACAACAAATTTTTTAATATCATTTTTGATTATCATTTTTTAAAGTATCTGAATTGAAATATATATAGAATATAAAATAAAATAATATTTAATTACAATAAATATATTGGAGCTACATTTCATATCAATTTTTCAAATGTCTATGCTATATTATATTATTTATATCGTAAAGTATAATTGAAATAAAATATATTCAGAATCAAAATAAAGAGAGAAACGAACGTACAATTATTCCCAGTAAAAAAAGTTCTGATTGTCATTGCACTAATTCAACGGATTAATTCGTGTGAACGTCAAGAATTAGCGAAACATGTTAATTCCTCTTTCTCGTTTTTACATAAAAAAATATTGAATGCAAATGGGTAGAAAAACAAAGATACTTTTAGTTTTTGAGCAAATATCGCGCGTGAGACCACACTGAAATGGTTCATTTCAAGAATAGCCACTCGACGTTCGATTAGTCTTCGCTTATCCGCGCATGAAGAAAGCGCGCTGCTGGCTGCCGAGTTAGCTCGAATTAGAACGGGTCAGATCCCGAGCGAGCTTTCATCGTTTCGGACGTGAAGAAAGAAAAGGCGGGAGATGAAGTGTCGCGCCAGGAACATGGCTTGCCACTCGTGTGTAGCTATTTGAGCTCAGGAAAGAGCGGCTAGAGACTTTCTGCGAAGTCATTTTTATTGTGAGAACTGTGCTCGAGCACGTCGCAGATGACGCGAAATGAGCCCTTTGACCTGAAAAAGCCTGGTGGCTTATTCTGTAGGCTATCCATTTACGTGTCCGCGAAAAATCGGACGCCCGCACTAATTACTTTTCCAACGTCACCATACTAATATCAATGGTATAACGGTAAAAATGCATTATATACATATTGTATAGTGTCTCTAAATTTATTTGAATAAGATTGATTTTTCAGTTTTTTTTATCAAAAAAGGATTTTTATCAAAAAAGGATTTTTATGAAAAAATTGTACTCTATATTTTTTTGTTAATTTTTTAATAAGATTTGTATTTCATCTTTTATATTCATTTTTCGTGTTCTTTTGAATTGTATAGAAGATATATTGTACGAGAGAGTATATACTGCTACACATAAAATAAACTCACACGTCGAAGGATTAGATTTAACTTGAAAAAATTTTTTATCGAGATCACACTGCCATGAGAGACATGACTGAAGGTGCTCACCATTTTTCATCGGAAAGTCTGGTGAAAAATCGCGTTGAACCAATAGCCTGCATTCCACGTTGCTCGAGTCGACTTGAGTTGACTCGAGTCGATTCTCCGAGACGCCCACGCGTGATCCGAGAAAAATGTGCTGTGAAAATGGAGCAGAAAAGGGCGTATGCTTTCCCTCCTTTCGTGATTAATTTTTTTTTTACTTTCGTCTCTTATCTAGCCGCAGTAAAAGCCGTCGCGTCGACTGAAATTTTACCTCCAGGGCAGAATTCTCACCAAAAATATCGGTATCTACGTATTCGTTAGAATTTACATTATGAAGATTTGGATTAATTCTCGCATTCATAAATATTGCGTGTGTTGAAAATCGTATGACTTTAAGAATTCTCACCAAAAATATCGGTATATCGTATCTACGTATTCGTTAGAATTTACATTATGAAGATTTGGATTAATTCTCGCATTCATAAATATTGCGTGTGTTGAAAATCGTATGACTTTTTATCTCATTAAATTTTTATAGTTTTCATTTAATATTATTTAATTTATTCATATAAGCTGCAGACCAGATTCACTTATTATTATGTTTTACAGCTTTAATAATAAGTTAAAATTTTTTATCACAATTGCACCTTAATTAATTTTTAAAAAATCCAATCTCAATATTCAGTTATTCAATATTGCACAATCTTACAGCACAACAACATGATCAACAGAAATGTTTGAACGTAATTTAAAAAATGTCGGGCATTATCGGAAAGCCTATTTCGAATTTTACGTAGCGAGGAAATTCAATAATCTTTTATTCCTTCGATTCGGTTTAATCATCGATTTCCGGCAAGACGGGCGGAGCTTTCGACCGAAACGAAAACAGCAATCGTCGGCTCGAGTGGTCGTTGTTTTACGTTTCGGCATTCCGCTTTTGTTCGCCCATCCGCTCTCACCGCAGAGTTCGCTATCTACATCGCAATAGTTTTTACCCCACCATCTTCTCCTTTGTAGCCACCCCTCTCTCCTCACATAAACGTGCTTTGCTTTAGAATCGATTAACCTTCATGTCGGTTGAAATATTGTGCCACCTTATTTATGCTATAATTGTTTTAAATGTTGTACATTTCTTGAAAAAATTGGATATTTTGATAATTAGATTTATTATTAGATGAAAATAATAAATCTACCATTAGATTTATCATTAGATTTATCAGATGTCAATAAACGCTTATAGCCTATGTTTTCTATCTCAACTCTTACAATATCACATCGTGTAAATATATGTATAACTGCATAGAAGTTTTTAAATCTATTTTGTATTCTCGATATTCTTCTTAAAACAGAGGGGCTTACTTAATTAAATAGAAACTCCAGAACGATCCAGAATCCTTAAATCCACTAATCCAAAATCTAAAGCCTTCTGTTCAATTCAAGAATTTAGTTTTATGCTATAATCTAAAACTTTTAATACCTCTCTCTGTTTGTAAAAGTGTATTAGATTCCGGGGACGTCTAAAATCAATAAAGTCTAAAATCTAAAAACCGGAAGAAATGCATTCGCACGAAAATGAATTTCTTTAATTAAAATAGATGTGTGTGTGACATAACGAATTTTTAATTGAAAAAAGTTTGGTTACGTAGACTGCATATAGAAATTAAAACAATTGCACATATCGTTCTCTTACTTCACAAATAATATTCAAAGAATTAAATTTTCCAAAAAATGAGAAAAACACTGTTTTGTGATAATAACAAAAATCACGTTTTTTGAGTTGTGTCTTTAGAAGTAACTAAATTTCTGTTGCAAGCTTCGCTAATTCACAACTACATGTAGTTGTTACAAATGCTATTAGTCGTAATTAAATCAAATCCCTTCATATTTTCTTCCTTTTTATTTTATCCAACTGAGAGCCCGTAAAGCCATGACGAGCGCGGTGTTGGGGTTTATATCCCGTTCGTGATGAACGGTGACATTTGACACGGGTGGACGCTGTCGCGTTCTCATAACACCGTATACATAAACATCTACAAGGTGTTCCATAAGCTTCGTAGTAAACTTGCATAGTATAATTTTACGGTATGTTTAATCTTTGTGTGTTGTCAAATATTTCATTAAGAATAACGTACAAGAGCACATGATTACACTATTTTTTATTATTACTTTTCAGAAACTCAACATGAGCACATGTGTTATTGACTTTTTATGAAAAAATAAGAAGAAATATGTAATTATTTTTTAAAATTTATTATATAAATAACACTTTTTATATTAATAAAGAAGATAATAGAAATGAACATTTGAATAAAAAGTGCACTTAATTAAACGTTTGTTAAAATTTAATTTAGAAATTTATCAAAAAATAATATGCTTCTAAAGTTGAATGACGGTCTCATGCAAAACTTGTGTAAACACCCTATATAGGAGCAGAGCGCGAGAAGCTTGCAATGGGTTGGCAAGGCGCGGCGACATGAAATAACGAGCTTAAATAGATTACGCGAAGATTACAAGGCAAGGCTAGCCAGCTTTCCGCGTGTACGAATTATGAGGCGACGCGTTCCGGTCAATCGATCATACCTATGCCAATAATAACTGCCAAAAGTTCAGTATCAAATTACCTTATAACTGAAATTGGTGAGGAAAAGGTTTAGTTAGTTATGGTGATACATGGTATACGTATATTTATTTACAAATTAATTTAATTAACTGAAAGTTTATATATAATTATAAATTAATTAGATTTAAGGACGTATTACATGTATTTTTTTAACAAAATGAAAAATTATGATAAAATTACCAATTTTTCTGTATCATATTTGAAATTAATACGAAATATTCGATAGCGAATTTAGAACCTAGATAAAAAATTATTTTAATACAAAACATGTTTATCAATAAAATTTATAAAACAAAAGTTAGCACCTACTGAACAAATTGGAGGTTGCTGTCCTTTGGGTGCTTTCCCTCTCTCCTCTTTTGAGAGAAGACTCTTCTTTATCCTAGGATTAAAGACGGGATGAAACCTGGAAAGGCTTGACGGTAGCGGCGTCCCAAGACTATCGTCGAAGTATAAAGCGCTAAACAGCAAGTTCATCCGTCGAACTTTCGAAGCCTCTAGACTTTGCTCTTACCGAGATTAGTCGGGCTGGGCCGGAAGTCCTACGGGAAAGTTAGCAATTTATTACAAAATATTGAAGGTGACATCGCCGAACTCGTGGACCGCTTTCTACTCTTCCCCTTTGGCTGTCTCGCGCAATAAATATCTCGTATATTGGCTTCCGTCGTCTTCTCGTATTCATTCAACTTTGTGTTACTTTGGCGAACCCAATGTTTACTATACTTAGCAAATTTGTAAAGAAAAATATGCGAATTATAATAAATCAATTAGTAGCTCGAAAAAGCAAAAAAAAATTAGTTTTTAAAAGTCTAAAATTTTTTGTTCTGCCATCTAAATTAATCATTAAAATAAAAGCTCACGATTCTCTTGTCAATGTGAATATTCTTGTATAAAATGATTTTTGCAAGCAAAAAACAGATTGAGCAAAAGAGAGAGAGCTACGAATTCTCAAGAAAAAAATTAAATAGAACCGACGATCTTTAATCAATTGTAAAACTTGTTATTCGAAGGAGATGCTCCAATTATTTGGCTTTAAACTACAGTCATTAACATTTGTATAATCTTAATGTTATTTACAATTTTAAACAAAAAATAAAACTCTTACTGTCTGAAATTATCCGCCACACGTAGAAAAAGCCAAACGAATGTTGTTAACTTAAAATTATATTTTGTATTGATAATATATGAAATTATTCAGTTTAAAATCAAATAATCATTAAATAAGACTTCTATAATTAATTAATAATTGTTGGCTTTATTTAATTTTCCTTTTTCCTTAGATACTCGCAGTTGCCCCACTTTCATTACATCAAAAACATATAATATAGAGTTTTCATTTTAACAAGGTGTGCGTTTTATGATCACATACGTGTATAGTGTACTGAGGATACATCGTACTATTGCTAGGTACGAGAAATGAGAGGTTATCACTATTTTCATACACCTATTGCAATAGTATCGTTCGCGTTGTCCTCGTATTAGCAATTCTTCTACTTTCTCCTATTCTTTTTATAGCTGCAATTTTGCATTTTAAATCCTTCTTTTACTACAGTGCATTGTACCAGCATTAAACCGATGTTACACTTTCAGCAACTAAGTTCGCACGTGTTCTAATTAAAAGATCCACGATGTATTATATAAATATTACATCATGTATAATATGCGTGTGCGTGTGCGTGAGTGCGTGCAAGCGTGTGTATGTGTGCGTGTACAGATTTATTTTGCTTCATATATAGCATAAATCTATCCTTCAAGTCGGTACCTGCACGAAAATCATGCGTGTAAAGTTAGAAAGAAAAGTTCGGTCAATCCAATATCGGTACTGTAAATACTAGCGAACTTTACCAGTACAACGGCCTTTTCGACTTTCTTATGCGCACTTGCGGGCGATAAAGTTCGTTCTTGTAAAAGCGCCTTTCTGGCATACCACTATCGACGTCAATAATATATTTCCATGAAATACGTATCTAAATAAGATTTCGAAGATTTCATAATTACGTACTAGCCGCGATTACAAACTGCGAAAAAAAAGATTCATTGAAAGTTTTATCGTCGTATCTAGGGAAACGAGAAACAGAATTTAACAATTATTAAAATTAATAAATCGAGAATGTAGAGAACGGAACATTGAAATTCCAAAAATTCAAATATATTTTAAAGTTTAAACATTTGAAAAATTAAAAGTCTAAAAAAAATCAAAAATTTTAAATGAAAAGCGAAAGATAATACTTTGAAATGTGTAGAAAATTATATGCAATTCCTAAATAAAACCAACTAAGAATACAGATTATGCCCTATGTCTCGTCCGGATGGATATAACTATGTAGTCGTGCTCCTGCACGCACATTCGCAACAGCTTTCAAAGAATAGCGCCAAAAGGAAAAAGCGCTGCCTCGTGAGCGTCATGTACTAGCGCCCGTTAGCGCTCCCGCGCATCGGCAGCGCGTCGCCATGTCATTGTGTTCTGTTCGTTTGCATAAGCAACAGTCTTTTTCAGTGTCTTGATACCACTGCTTTATTATGCCTCACAAGCATATAAAAGTGGTCAGACAATCGAGAGAACGTCGTCGGCAGAAGAAACCAGGTAATCGTGTGCGAGATTATTCGTAGAATCGCTCGCAAAATCAGAAGTGAGGAACGGAATCGCCGGTCTCCCGCTCGTCGAGGGAACGGATTTCATCGCGGGAATGGCTTCGGACAAGGGAATCCCCGGCTCCCCGCTCTCTATCCATCGAGAGATTTCTAGATTTTCTAGATCAGGGGCACGTGCTCAGCAGACACGCGACCATAACCTCTCCAGCCAGAAGGTTAGCTCACAGCCAGGGGACGCCGCGCAGATGGATTCATCCCCACTAGCATCGGCGACTTATACGTCGGCCTCGATGCAAGCATCGGCGACTAATACGTCGGCCTCGATGCAGGGAATAAAAGGACCGGCGGTCGCTAGTTTCGACCGTGGCGTCGTACCAGGTGCGTCCTCTTGTCGACCCAGTTAACTCTGGCATAGAGAGGCGTATCCGACGGTTCCTTTTTCCCAGGTGCGTCCTCTCGTCGACCCAGTCAT
>NW_017275847.1:658824-705610 GCF_001594065.2 Cyphomyrmex costatus
ATTCTCCAATAATTTAATTAGTACAGTATTTAAGTTATTGTAAAATTATTAAGTTATTGTAAAATTCTTTATTATAACTCTTTCTTTTTTACAATAAATTTTTGCCTAACACTCATCTACAATCCCGCATCCTTATCACAATTTACTATGTCCTCTAAGTACATATAAATACAAATAAAAATTTTATCTACGTAATATATCATCTATCACTTGTAAATATGTATTATAATCTTGATAGGACAAAACAATTTAAAACAATTTTGCGGTATTAATTTTACACAAACGAAAATCTACAGAATATTAGAGAATAGCGTATAAAACATAAATCGTGACTTAACATCGTTTAAACAACGCACAATCATGAATTATAACACATTTCTTCTCACATCTGGCATTAATGTGTAAATGCACATCCTTTATCTCTCCTTACGTATATAATTATCTTAATATATTCTGGATAGTTTCCAACATGAAACACAGATGACACAGTATAACATAATAAACAATCTCTTTAAAAAAACTAAAACTACTTTATCTTTAAATATTCTCTGTAGATAAAAGACTGTCTCTCTTTTATCTACAAAAACTCAAAAAATATGTCACTCTTGCAGACGGTATTATGACTCTTTTGAAAACCTTAAGAATGACACAAATGCTATTTGACGAACGGACTGTGAATTAGTTTACTTTTGATCATTAATAGAGTAACCTTAATTCATTCATGGTAATAACTCGGAAATCATATTTTTTAAATCGTATCATTTTTTAAGTAAAGGAACGATATATTACACTTTGTACAATCTCTGATGGTCATTTTATTGATTTTATCCCAATCTAAAATAAATCTACATTGTATTAGCAAATATTAAAATAATTTCTTTATAAAATCATGTAGATGATTAAAAAGTTATAGGTAATTCAGATACGTACTTGAAAAAGAATTATGCTTTAGCTAATCAGTTTAGTATTCAGAATGCACACGCAGCTGTCAACCACCCTCCACAATCTCCTTCCAACCCTTATTCCGTTCGTCTTAAGTGTCGGGACGCTGCCAAAACAGTTCGCACGGACTTGGCAAACTCACGCCTCTTTCTACCCTCCGCTCCGATACATACACATCCTCTTAACGGGTACGAGAGTAATGCACGTGGGAATTCTGGCATATTACGACAGGTACTCGACAATCGAGGAACAGCTCAGAACAACTCGATGAAGCTGCCAAATTATAATACCGTGGAATTACCTTGGACCGGCGAATCACGATTTCTGAGACTGCCTTGCAATTCTTATTTCATTTTCCTAAGGCATCGTTATTTATTATTTAACAAAATAAAATTTAGTTTAAAAAGAATTTAAGCTATTTATAAATACAAATGAATTGATTTATTAATTTGAAAATAAAATTTTATTGTAACGAAAGTTTTTCTATATCTACTTATACATCTGTTTTAAAGACTTTTAATTGTTACTGCTATATTTACATTTAATTGTAACTGCTATTAAATCTCGACTAAGAAAAATTTACAAAATATATGCTTTTAAAGTCTTCATATGTATAAATCTTATGGAAAATACCGAGAATGTAAAAGCTATCCGTGTGTGGTTTAAATGTAATTCTCGGATGAAGTTGCACTTTTCAGCCAGCGAGATGCTTTATTTTATCGTTCCGATGAGCACGGATGGTACAACATTGGCGGTGCTTACGACTGCAACAACTTTCGTACATAAAAATAAAGGTAAACCCGTATCTCGGTAAAGGGAAAGACAGTAGATAGGAGGGCGTATCGAGTTGGAGTTTGAGGCGGCGTAACTTCGCCTTTAAGTTCTCGCGAGTCCCTGCTGCAGTTTCCCAACGACCAGCAGCTGCTCTGGAACTGAATGCAAAGACGCAGCCATGTGTTTCTTGTTACCTCTATTCTTGTCGTCATTATATCCCGCTTCCAACCGCATCGCGGTATCGATCACTCGGCACCTTGCTGCAATTATACTGTTAAAAAGTTTACCGCTTGGATAAAATTAAAATTTTCCTGCATCACTTCCTCGGATATTATTTAGATTGATGCTCGACAAATTTCGTATTCAACCATCCATAAAGTACTGAATACGAACGAAAAAACAAAAAAAATATTTAATACAAAAGTGTTAAATGGAACTTTTATTTTATTATACTTTGCTTATATATACTTCTCTATAGTCGAAAAAATTCGATAAGAAGTTTAAATTGATATTTCTATCAAATTAATTCTTCTGTTAAATTGAAGGATTGCCCCGAAATTTTGGATATATTTAAATTTTTAATTTAACATAAAGGTGCATGGGGAATTCGAGGATTTGAACAGAACCATCGATCAATTAATGCACGAAAGAACATCGATCAAACGGCAGCCTTTGTGACAGTTATGCAAATGAAGTGCCAATTAATTACTTAGTACCTAATGAAAACCGCGTTTTCTGCTATAGAGCTTCGTTTCTGTGGCAGTTGAAAGAAACGCAATTTTTCGTAACTCATTGTCAGTAATTAATCAGCAGGTGATCAAATTGCTCGATTTGCTATATTTGCGGATCATCTTTTATGAATAAGCTAAATTAACGTATTTGATGAATCATTATCGTATATATTATATATGTCGCTCATTTAATATTATATAGCATAACTCAAAAATTTTTTAGTTGCTTATAGAAAAAGGAAATTTGAGAAAAAAGGAGTAGTTTTTAAAAAAATATACTTTTGTACAATCTTCGTGTACAATCAATTATTATATCAAAATTAAATTTCAAAATTAAATATTACGAAATTTTCATAACTCAAAAAATATTCAAATCCATTTCTTGGAAAAACTAATTTTTTTATCATTGTGTAAAATGAGTGATGCACGCATCATTATTATTCAATTTTTCCAAAAGTAAAATTAATAAGCTTTGTGAAATTAGTAATAGCCAAATTTTACATATCGTAATCTTATTTAGAAAACTATACAATTCAAAAGATTGTTTCTTAGAAAAGAAGAAAACTATTTTTCAACTTAATAGAGAATTATTGACCGATCAAATATTAAAGAATATCAAATATAAAAGAATACATTTTTCATACTTAGAAACATGATTAAATGTCAAAATGATGTATGTATTTCTCTTTGTTTAAATATCTATCAACCTTTTTATTTAATTCTTTCTGATTGCCAAAGTACTATATAAAACATTGAATGAAGATTCTGCGATACGTTAAAGTATAGTTGATTGTGCTCAGCAAGTATTGTTGACGTTAAAGTAGCGATTTTACAGCTATACTCAGTGAGATTCGGTCGATCCGGGTCTTGCTAGCGTTCATTCAATTTTCGGATATCGCAGACCGATTACGGCGATGCGCGAACGAAGATTGATTAAAAATCACGGGTCAACAACTTTATCGGATGATTACTTCGCTATGCTCGAATTTATCTCGCCCGATTGCACTCTCGATACCAGCTAAAAGGTTTTCTTGTACAATTCAGTATTCCCTTAAAAATCCCTTAAAAACGCTCATGCAAATCTGAACCATGCAGATTGAACCATTCATTCATCAATACAGCTAAAATGATATTTATCATGAAACAACGGTACACTTGAAGCTATACTACAATGTAATCCAGTTAACTGTCAACAAGAATCACTATTACATATATGGTGTTACAAAAAATAAAATATTTTTAGACTTTTTTTTTTTTAACTCTCCGCGTGCAATTATATTTTTACTCCCTCTCTTATATATCTCTAATAATGTCTTATATTACCAAATAGACACATTACAAGATATAATTCAGGAGGAAAAACTGGACTCTCTTTCTGTTATTTCGGAAAAATTTAAGGGTTAAATTTTGCTTGTACCAAAAATGTTGATTACAAGCAAAGAGTTAAGTTCTTCTGTGGCCATGCACAATAATAAATCTCATCAGATCAATACAATACATTGGATATATTAAAGGCAAGAAGAAGAATCAATATTTAAATTATAATATTAGAACACAAAGCGTACGATAGTATATGCGCCGAGACTAATGCTACCGACCAAGTTATAAAATTGAACGTAATTCTGCATTATGTACTACGCGTGTCTCAGTACATTTGACGAAACGTGCACCACTAAACGATGCATGGCTCCCGTAGGATTCCTCGCGGCCGCAATTCGCGGCGGGAAAACGTCAAGCAATTTGACACGAGTGTCGGCGAATAACTGTCGCTTTGGTATGGGTCACGGAGATTAAAATGGTCGAAACCTAAAGCATCGATGGTGATGCTGATGAGCACGCTTCCATTTGCAACAGCACACCCGTCCCTATGTGGCGTGTTTCGTGTTTATGTAATGTACGTCCTCGACACCGTATGCCATCTGCGTGTGGAGTTGAACATGAAATGAGCATAAATTAACTTTTCCGCAGATCTAGCACTTTGCACTCTTGACCAGGTCGTAAACGAAGCCACTTCAATTGAAGTCTAGCTCGATCTGGTAACTATAAATATAATCAACTAGTTAATTTTTGTGTGTGAAAAAAGATAAAAGGTCTTTACCTCTACAAATAATTTGAATTATATATGTTAATATATACAGTCATCATTTTAAAAAATACAATTTAAAAAACAAAATTTTATATTAAACATTTCTCTATCGATTTTTATTTACTATTATTTATTTATACGTCCTCTGAAAAAGACACACATATTTTTCCAACATATATACTATTTATATAAATTGATTGTCAATTTAATTTATGATATTATATATTTCAATTTCAATTTAGGATTGTGTTTCAAGAACGACGAATAATTGCGGCGCGCAGTTTGTTTACTGAAAATAATCAATTTGAAATGTTATTAAATATAAATAAAAGATTATTATCTTTCTTTAATTCTATATTAAAACTTTCAATCATTTAAAATCTTAATTATTGATTTGATTATCATTTTCAAATTCTGATATAAAACGCATCAAGGTAATGAAAAGCGTAAATTTATAGCTATTTGGTCAATATCGGTCGATTTAATGCGCATTGTTGAGCAAGCATATGACAAGGATGATGAAATCAGGTTACGCAGATCGCTTCATTACTTTTTGGCGGCACAATGCGAATACAATGCTACATTGTCCAGACGAATGCCACGGCATAGGTGTATAGCACTTAATCACGGTATTACCATGACAGAGTGCCGCTAATGCAATGCCAATTTGGCGTTAAGAATTAATGCGCTCACGGTTGGGGCTTAGTGGTTGCAGCTACGAGATACGCCTGTGTCAGCATCAATGACGCTAGAAGGATGGCAGGCAGCGTTATCACATGAAAATAAAACGACAGCTGTCACGCATTTTTGCGGCCGTTTTGTACTATCGATTATATATGTCGTGAATCGTTAAAAATTGACATCGATGGAAAATGGCTAATTGAAAAAAATCTCATATTAGAGTCATGTAAAATTGAGATCTATATATTACGTTTTCACAAAATGGTATTAAACGCAATAAGCAAATAATTTGAAATTTTTTAAGAAAACAATGTAAGTATATAAATTCTTGTTTTAAACAGTTGAGATATTAGTAAAATTTTTAAACTAAATTTTGTAAAGAAATTAATTAAATTACATTGATGGAAACGTTTTATATGTATATGAAAATATTAAACGGACATTTAATTTGGTTATTGAAACCATACAGCTTTAATTAACAAATTAATTGTTAAGTTGCTTTACATCCTGAAACTATTTTTCAGATAATTGCGAAATAGAAAAACTGTATAAAAAATTTAACGATCTATTACACAGTATGCGCGCGCGACAAAAAAACATTACTTTTTTTCTCTCCATAAATCATACTCCGAAAAATTTTTGCGCTAAACACGATGCCATCGACAGAATTTGCGTAGCATCAGCGTCAGGATTTTGAATAAATTGTGAAGAAATCAGCCAAAAAAAAACCCCAATTTACTGTTACACACTCCAATTTACTAAAAATCCTGATGTATCACTCAAATTCCGATGACAGCATCGCGTTCAACGTGAAAAAAAATCTTTGAAATTGTACTTGGTACTTTAAAGAGGAAAAAGTAATTTTTATTAAAAGTGATTTTCTATTAAACTAATTATACAGAAAAATTCAAACAAACATAATTTGAAATAAGTCGTACAATCATGGAGTAAAATTCATTTGAAAGTAAATAAATTGTATCTTTAGATGTTTTATTTAGAAACTCTATAGTAGTACAATAGATTATATTTAGAAACGTAACCTTAAAAAAATCACCTTAAAAACGTCACCTTTGATCCATTTACCTTTACTCCAAAATCCTGACGTGCAAATTCTGTCAATAATCATATTCAAAAAATTTTCGGGATATGTACTATGGCACTTTGGAAAAAATTTAATATGAAATTGTATTATAGATGTTTAATCCTAAAACGTGAAAGCTTTTAATATTTTTTATAATAAATATTTTATATAACCTCTGATATTTTTATAAAATATATATGAAATATATACATATACATATATCTATAAGTTTACTATATTTTAGAAAATATACACACACTACATACTATTATTTATTATCTTTAAATTTACAAGCATATTTGTTAACCTTTGGTATTAAGTCTATTAAATTTATTTATAATACATAACTGCAAATATTAAGTTCTTTAAGATAATAAACAGCGATAATGATTTTAATAGCGCAACGATGTAGAAAATTACCATGTCTGTTTATCATTCTATGTAGCATCCTGATGAGATTTTAATCAGGATATACGCTATATGCCATCGCGCATGTTGGTCATCTTGTACCAGTTGGCCGTGACGTAATTTCGGGCTGATAATTTTGATCGATCGATGGTATAAGTTCGCAGAACATGCACTTCTTCTCAATAGAGAGATTTAAAGTTAATATCATTCGAAATGTGAGTCCAAATCTAATTTAGTTATATTAAGTTATGACAAAATAATTTATTTGATGATTTCAGAATTATTATCACGTAAAAGTTATTGTTTATACATAAAGTTACTAAAGTTTTTATTCTAATTACTAATTTTGATTGAAAATTCTATTGTTTAAATACACAATGAATAAGGAATAATGCCTATAATGATCGAAGCTGAATCTTATAAGTGCTTAAATATTTTTATATGAATTTATATAGGTATTTGAACTGCGCGCCGAGAATTGATTTTTCGAACTTAGAAATGCAACTAAACTATTGTAATAATATAACAAATTAAATTGACAAACAATTTAATAATTTGATGCTCAATTAGCATTATTTTTTAAATATCTTAATATATATATATATATATATATAATATATGATATACTGATAATCTGTAAGTAAATTTCCATTTTTTTAATAATATACTGCATTTAGTGATGTACTTTATTTCCGATGTAATATAAGGACAATGATCTATTTATAAGAAATCAGAAGTTAATGTGGGATCTCTGCTCGAGTTCGTTTCCTACTTTTATCTAGCACCGAATTAGCCTTGTTGACATAGCCATCGATGTCTTCAATAACGATTGATCGAAAGGACAACGCGCATGCTGCCACTGACAGGTTAATGAATACCGTTTTCGCGAAATTAGTGGCGTCGTGAATTTTCAAGAGCGCCTGAGACAATGGCTGTCGCTAATCGTATGAACGGGTGCAAAACTTCGAATTGTCATCGCAAAATGCACGCGTTGTTCTTCATAATTTAGTCGTGACGAAATTTGTGGAAGAGTACGAAATAATTTTCAATAAAATTTCATTAACGCTACCGACCGCATCTCCAATAAACCGAATGACATCCACATCTGCATGTGGCAACACTAAACTATAACAAAATTGCAAAATCTCGTGTAATATAATTGGCCCAGTAAAAAATCACGAAAAATGTACATGCAGAGAGATATAAATATATTTACATTGATAAATACATTTTACCATGTGTTAGATATATAAGATAAATGCATTATTTTAAATATAATTACAAACAATTAATTCAAAATGAACCAAAATTAACAAATGTCTGTATGTAAATTGGATGACGTTTCTCAGTATTCATAGAATTATATGAAAAAAAGTAGAATAAGCAAAATCGCAGATATGAATGTTACATTGCATAAAGTGAAATATAAATCTTATAAGATTAGAAAAGAAGAGACGAGAGAGGCAGCAGAAATATCGATTCAGTTTTTTTCTAGAACACTTTTTTATATAATATGATCCAAAACGCCGGAAGTCTGGTAATGATCAAGTATGTTCGAGGTTCTCTGAATACAGCTGGAGATTACATCCGGTATTAATATTGCCTTTTCCAACGGAGACGAGAGAAGTTGGCGCCGGCCGAGGTGGTACGAATAGCCGTAAGTTACTCGCGCGACGTGTCCGTCGATATTGCGATAGTTAAGCACAGGGACGGCGCATAATGCAGAAGCTGCAGGCTTTGCGGACGGTACCCGCGGGAACTCCAACTCGCTCCAAGTTCCCGCACCGAGCATTAAAGTATTACCGGGATAATTTGTTACCACCTGCCGCGAGATTTCGGGAAATCTCTTTAATAAGCTCCCGATCGCCGGCGGCCTGATTAACGCGAATAACGTTGTCGGAATATTGTCCGTCCGTTAACTCTCCCATCCGCATTCCACGGTTAGTCAGTATGGTTAGTCAGTATTAGTTACTATTTGAAGTAAAGTGCTATTATTTAGTATGTCGAATAATGTGTATTAATAGTTTCAAATATGTGGATATCGCGCTATCTCAGTCTCAAAATTCACATTATGATTACATCTGTCATATTTTAACAAAAAGTATTAAATAAGGAAATACTTGTCGATTTTGTTAAATCAAAAAATGTTTCAAAACATGCTGACGGTTTTTTAAATTAAATATCATTTATGAGAGAATATGTCCTTATTTTCAATAATCGCTCGTTTAATTAATATTTTGTTGATGTGACGATATTGGTAGAAAATAATATACGAATAAAGCACTTAAGCGGAAAATGTCTCGACTAAATTATAATATTGAAGATAAAATTCCAATATTGATATTGTATTGCTTAAAAATGTACTTAATTTAATTCAATTCAATTTAACTAAAAATTATTTAATTATAAAATATGTAATTGGTTAATAAAATTAATTTAATTATAATATAATGATTACTACTACAAAGGTTACATAAAACCTCAAAATTATTTAAGGACTAAATGCAATTAAACCTAAAAAGGCCAATAAATTAAGAAAATAATAAATTCTTAATTTTAAAATTAAATGTAAAATATAAAATGTAAGTTTAAGAGGAAACAATTTTAAACTTTTATGACAAATAAAATGCTAATTAAAACAAGAAAAATTTAACAAGAAAGTAAAAAGAACGAAAATGATAAGAAATGACTGTTTTAGAAGGCTCGTATCCAGCGTGAAATGATACACGTATGATAAATGATAAGCGCATTAAAAAATAAAGTATCACGTGAGAAACATCGTAAAAGGTACTGCGCTTGAAATGTGATGAAAGTTTGCGGACGCTGCAAGGAGTTGACATGCTATATTAACGAGCTATGTAACTAAATCCAAAGTTATTACCACTCACATTGTTGGTTTATCATTGCAATCTACGAGACTTTTACAAAATCTGAGAATGATATGTTTCTCAATATAAACTTATTTTACAGTTAGTTTTATTTTTGTTTATGCTAGCGTTTGTTCGTATTGACTAATTAGAAGTTACAGAACAAATCTTGTTCGTTATACGATCTGTTATAACTTCTAATCAATACAAACAAACGCTAAACAAAAATAAAATTAATTGTAAAATAAGTTTATATTGAGAAAGATATATAACATTTTGTTTTATATTTACTTAATCTGTCAATATAATTTAATAATTGAGCGTTTAATTAATCTCCATAAATTCAGTATACATCGGATAGAAAATCTCTCAAAAAAGTAAATATGGAGAAAAAAATGTGTGATATGCAGAAAAAGATTGAGATGTGCTAAAGCAGTTAAATGGATCTTTCCTTTCCTTAGTCCTTGGATTTCTTGCATTTTCAGTTCCCACAGATCCTGCTAATGCGAATTTGAGACATGCGCGTACTCACACGCACGTATAAATTTTCCTACCTGCCGTAAATCATGCTGAAAAATTTCGCCTTGAATATCGTCGTAGTGTAAATCCTGAATATACTTGACCCTAGGCGGGTTTTTCAGCCACAGAAAATACGAGAGTCGACGGGTTGTAAGTCCCATCTTACACGTGGAACTCGAAAACGATCGATTGAGACCAACGAGTGTCCGACAATAGGAGATCAATTGAAAATGCAAGGTGTTGTTTCACGATTGCTTCTCTTGGAAGGATCACTCTGATCTTGACAAAGATATATGGCAGAAACGTTAGGAAATCGAGACGAATTGTAAATTTGTCACAGTACGAACGAGTGTTGACACGCTATGTTGTGCACGGTTATAGCGTACTTCATTAACTTTGCATTGTGTCCTATTTCGCTGATTTTAAACTTTTACAGAATATGTGTTTTGCAGAAGCTATTAAATAATATATAAATACGTAAGAATATAAGTAAAGGTACTCTCTAAAAGTGAATTAGTGTATTATCACTGACTTCAGTGCTACACTTATAACTGTAATATTAGCGAATATTTACTGTTTTTCAGTAATATTGCACTGATTCATCTTGAGAAATTATGATTCATAACTTTTATATCATAACCTCTAAAAGTGAATCAGTATATTATTACTGAAAAAACAGTAAATATTCACTAATGACTACATCAATTATAAATGTAGCACTGAAGTCAGTGATAATACACTGATATACATCTCTAAATCAAACGACTTTAATTTGAATTGATTTTTATTCAAAGCTGCGAACAAACAATGTATAAAATAATATCATTGTGACTAGCTGAGATAGATAAAACATTCTATACATATATCTAGAATAAAAAGAGATTGTGGCAGCAGCTTTGATCGATTCGAGCAGGACGACACGTTTTCGCGACGATGAAAGCATATCGAGAGAAGCAGAATATGCGCCCCTAAATTGCTCCATATTTTCAGCATCATTTTTCTTGAATTTCCTGTCCATTCTCGTGATCTTCCTTTTTTCCATGCGTCAAACATCGCACCGGTTTGTTCATCGAGATTCATCTCTTTATGATCGTCTAGAGTTTCACTTCTTCATCCTTTTCATGTTTTATCAGGACATGTTTACAACTTACGTTCAGATTACAATTTGTGACATATTAGCATCTATTCTATTTTGTTCATTTTAGAAAAAATTCATATATCTAAAAAGGAAATTAAAAAACGGAAAGAGGTCAAACTGTAAAAATCGAGAAAGTATAATATAATGAAAAAAAGTAAGAACAAAAAATAATATAATGGAGAAATTAAAAAAAAACAAAGAAAAGGAAAAGAGAAACATCATATAATCAACACGTAATAAACAAGAATGAACAACAAGGTTAAATGACGAAGTTCAACAACGGTAAAATAAAAGAAAACGATAGGAAACAAACTAGAGAACAAGAAGATTTTCTCGAGAGAAAAAGACAAAATAAAACAAAATAAGAGATGTAGAAGGCATGATATGTAAGATATAGGAGGGGAGAACGACACAGAGAGAGAAAAAGAAGGGAGGTTAGATTATAGAACGTCTTGAAAGTCAATTTTTCATCGCATCGAGCGATTTGCCCTCCCAGGGATATTTCTTAACTCTCCAAAGGCGTTCCCACTTGCGCATGATCCTGCAGGATCTCCTTGCATTCGAGATACCGGCATCGAGCTGCGACTACGTTGAGGGTAAAAAGAAGAGTTCGTAGCACCAGATAAGTTGCGGCGTAAACGCCGACACATGTCTCCCGCCATTTTCCTCCACATCCGCCAAGATATGTTTTTCCCGCTATGTCCCTCCATTTTTCTTCCCTCCTATCTTCTCTTCCCGTCTTCAACGTGTATTCTTACGGATTTATATCATTCTTTCTATTATTTATTACATCATTTATTAATTTTAAACTTGTTTTTTTAAATGTTTAAAATAGAAACCTACCTTCTCAGAAAATCTAAATCATTAGGTCAAATATTTTTCTACTTTAAGTAAATAATATTCGATTTTTATGGCTTCTCTTAAGTCGATGAATTAGTGCCAAGTATATGATCGATTTTCTAGATTTTCAAGTCTCTACGAAATTTTCACATTTTCCCGTCATAAGTTCACCGACACTAAAAACTTCCACGCGTTTTGCGTCCTGCTTTTAAGAACGTGCATGTCGCCCAAGTTCATAAGTTGCGAAGTTGGCAGCGAAAGGATGACACGGGAAGATATTAAAAAGACTTTATGCCAGCCGCCTGTCGGTCTCGACACCATTCGACAGTTTCTACTCTCGAGCGGCCGTATTTTTCCTACCGTAAAATCGTATTTCAGATGTTGCGCAATATTCCCGTTCTCACAGACTCTTCACGCGCAGTAGTCTTCTTCTTTAATTAACGAAGTAAGTTCGGACATTCCATTCTCGTCTTTCAAATTTAATAAAGGCGACCGAATTAAATGCTAGGATGCCTTCTTCGCCAGGCTAATCGTTGAAAAATTCATGAGTATTGTAAAGAACGGTCCAGGTTAAGCGGCGGTTTTCGCTCATAACATGCCTGTGCTATACAAGCTAGCATGTGTGTGTGTGTGTGTGTATGTAAAGCTCCTCTCAGAAATCATTTTAAATTTCCTACAAGAATGTCTCTTCCGTGAGAATCTTTTACCAACAAATATTTAAATTCTTTCTGCATTAAATCCAAGAGTCTGTAGGCATATGGCTCTCATATCTTCTCTGCCTTGCACACATCTTACATATTGCAAACATTCTCAACTAAGTAGATATAATTTTACATAAAGTTTTATAAAATCTGTCATAAAATTTAAATTCCTATTTTTAAATTCGAAAACATTCACTGTTAAATTCATAATGTCAAATTGCGTTATCTTTTATTATTTCTATAATTCTCATTATTGCTCCTACTTAATATATCGTTAATTCAACTTGAGAAAATATTAAATTTGAGTGAAATAAGTTTATAATTTATGAAGTACATTACGTAATATGGACGTTGAAGGTCGAAACTATATAATCACAAAAATAGATTTTGATTCAGATTTTAATACAAATAGGAGTTAAAAGCAATTATATTAGTAACATTATTATCAGATTTGCAATCAATTTAATTATAATATTATTATGTTAACTTCAGTTGTTTATAATTAGGTTTCAAATTTAATAGTAAGCGGCGCATAGTTTATAAAATATATCTAAAAATATTATTGAGCATGTGTGTGTGAAGATCTAGCTCTGACCATATTGGCTCTTTCCTATTCTATTTAATTTATTCATATAGCGCGATCTAAATTAACTTATTATTGTCAATTTTTGTCATTTGAACTATTAATTGTACATTGATATATCTTAACAACGTTGTGTCTCTTAGTAGCATCAGTGATTAGATATCGTTGCATTAATCCAATCTCTTTGTCATACTATCCTATTCATGATTCCGTATTATATGCATATATAGTATATACGCGCGCGCGCGTGTGTGTAAACGCACATACAAATGCACACACGCACAAATATACGCATGCGTAAATTATGCATGAACGTGAGAAGGACAGGACCGAAATAATCTAATTTCATCCCTTTGACCTATTGTTGTGTATACGGTTACTATCAAACATGAGATACAATCGATACAAGAATTTACGCACATTTAAAATCACGTTTGCGCAATTTATTTGAAAGCATTGATTCTTTAAAATGGATACATTTGTAACGAAAGAAATGTGTATTTAACACTTCTATTCAGACTTATTGTTAGATTGCATTTTCTATCATCAGAAATTAATTACTCAGCTTACTCAAAAATAAATAGATGATTATACTATTCATAATTTTTTAAATTTTTTTATATCGTTCAAAATAAGAAACATGAAATAATTTTTTCTATTAAAAAATCACACAACTCATTGCAATATTAATCTATATTCTAGTCTATTTATAAATCTTATTCTGTGTAATTTAAATAACTTTTATCTCTATGATTACATTCTATCTGCATCAAAACGTATCACTCTTTTATTACTTTATTTAGGTACATTTGTACTCCATTATACTTGATTGAGTTAGTATAAACAACCAAAAAATTAAAAAATACTTTTTTTCTTTCTTTCCTTATTGTCAGTGTTTTTTTTTTCGGAACTTTTATATACTTTATCTACTTTTGCGTGTATCTCAAATAATGTATTAATAAAAATGAGATATAAGGGGAAGTTGCCTATATATCGTACCCCCTAACATTTAAACAAAATTGTAACAAAAATACTGAAGAGATCAGAATATTTTTGTACTTACATTAAACTTTGGTTTATTGGCAATAAAATAAAATAATATACTTTTGTGAAAATAAACATTAAATTATTGTTTAAATTAAATTTTAAAATAAGTAGCTGTCGATACGATTTGAAGACCGGGTCGTTAAATTGTATCACCTGGTTCCTAATTCGTACTTCTAGCAAACAAGCTGACATTGCTTATTCTCATTTTGATATTGAAATAACATCTTTAACATCAAAATGATGGTAAATAACGTCAGTTTATTTACTGGGAAAATAAATAAAAATTAATTTTAAAATTCATTTATTCATTAATAAATTTATTTTTAATTTCAAACTGAGTAAACATATTATAATAAAAACTTTTCTATTATAATATAAAAACAGAAATTAGACTCTGTGTTTTTTAAACTTATTTAAGAAAACAAAGTAAAAAGCAATACTTAAATTTGATGCTATCTCGAAAAGAGTTTAAATAGCAATTATAACCTTGAGGGATACTATAATTCAATTACCCACCTTGTACTGATAAACACCTTAGGTAAATTGTACCAAAACTTAGATCAGACACCGAACAAAATCACTTTTGAATGTCACTCGTAAACAGACGACTCAAAGACAAAACAAAAATGATAGTTCTTAATCCATATTATATACCAACGTCACATCAGTGTTATTATCTTTAAAAAAATTGTTTTGTTTAGAAAATACAATAGAGGTACGATTTAACCGTCGATACAACTTATCCAACTCCACACACACACATACACACACCCTACATAAAAATTTCTTTTATCACAATCATTAAATTCTCGAGATATTTAGAATTTTTAACTGTATATACATATATAAGGTATTTTCTATATATACATTTTCCATACGCAATATATCTATTTTTCCAAATAAATGTGCAGACATGTATCGATTGAATAAGTTTTCAGAATTCGAAATAACGACAGTATTTTGTCGGACATATCGCCAGTAATGATTGTAAATTGCACGCTTGGTGCTGGTGCAGCTTTCGCTGGAATTATTGTTGGATTCACCATTAACCGGGTCGCGAAACTGCACAGCCATATATGGCGCCCATCGAATCGACGTTGAATCCGCAAAAGTGGCCCTTTTAGTCTTCTACCGCATAGTAAATCGAATTCTCTTTGTACCTCTAAACCCGTTCGTTATCGCTTTCTATGTTTCTTTTTCCCTCTTTTCTTGTAGCATTTTTTATCTGTTCGTTTTCTGTCTGTTCTCTGCTGATAAACAAAACAACTAATCTATTTATTTCGACAGAATATCTGATACAAATTTTTGTAAAGAGATTTTTCATGCTTAAATTATACGATATTTGACAGGTTGATCCTAAATTACATTTTTTATCTCCGTAAACATTGTTCTAAAATATTCGAATTTTTGTAACTCTCAAATTTATAAACTGTAAAATATTTGGATGCTTCAAGTATACGATATATCTAGATATCTAAATTTTAAATATATAAGATATATCTAGATATCGAAATTTTGTGAGAGAGATTACCATGAAATAACAACACTTATCTATACGTCAAAAAATTTGTCACTAAAAATAAGAGAGAGAGAGAGAGAGAGAGAGAGAGAGAGAGAGACGTCTAAATTTCTTTTTTATTATAATCAATAAATCTTTTAATCTTTAAATCGTAAGCTATGTATTTTCTATATAAATAATCCCAAATGCAATAAATAATTAGCAAAATACAAAGTTTATAAGTAGTTAATTGTCTGAATATAAACAAATATTTACAAATTATATAATAATACAAAATCAGATATATTGAAAGGATATAATATATAACTACAATTTTACCAATTAGATTGCAATGTAAATAACACATTTCCAAGTTTAAACTCTCCACACGCTCGCCTTTAATTTGCAAAAACGTGGATCGGACTCTTCCTTTGTGCCTTGGGAACACTAATTTCTAGTTCTTTAGATAAACTTGGCTCCGTACTTCCGTAATTGGAAACTCGCCTTTCTTACCAGTTCATGTGACTGCGTGCTTGTATGTCTTTCCATGACCTAATGCGTTCCCCTTGCAGTAAACATTATAACGACGAATTACAACCGTTGCCTGTGCCAAAAGAGTCTTGCACACTTTGATCTACTTGTTTACAAGATTGTTAACTCGAGTAATGGGAAATGGAAGATTTCGACGATTATTCCATCCAAGTAAAATTGAATTATCAAACTAATTTTTTAGAAATTTAAAATGGTTGCTACAATATATCAAAATTTCTTGCCACATTGTTCACTGGTTTTTAGCTTCCAACCAAATCATCTTCAAATCTTTCTATCCAATAAAAATTTATTATAGATCTTTCAGCAAAATAATTTTTTCCGTGTAGTCATATATGAAAAGTCTTAACACATGAAATATACGTTTCAGTCAGACACAGGTAATGCGTATCGCGTTTAGATATTTATAACGAAGAAAGAACGAAAGACGCTCTTCAAAATCAACTCATATATAGGTAAATCCATCGCTTCTAAAAAGACGCGTTAAAAATAAAAATATATAATATCTACAAGAGAGTACCGACAAGATTGAAGTACGCTCTATAAAAAATTGATACTATTCTAGGCTTCAAAATAATACTTGTGAAATAAAAACTATAACTAAAATAACAAATAAAACATAGAGAAAAGAAAAAAATGAAGGATCGCTGCGATAAAAGAGTAGCAAGTAAGAAAAATTAATATTTTTAAGATAATGAAAGGAAGTCAACCTTATGGACTAACATATGTTTATGAAAAGAAAAACGATCTTATTTGATAAATTATTATTAATTAATATGGATTAATAAAATTTTTTGAAAAATTTTCAGAAGAGACGATAAATAAAATTTTGTCAGTTACTGCGAACAAAATCAACCATAATCCAGCACTATATCGAAATTCTTTCATTCGCTTCTTCGTGCAATCATCCAGCAGAAATTCCGCGGAATTCGCTGTATCCGGTTGAACGAGTACAAACTAGAAATTTGAAATTCGAAAGCGCCATCAAATGCTATAAATGTTATAAAATTCAACGAATTATATCATACAATCTTGCATGGATGCATTTAAGCGATTTAATAAAAGTAAGAAATTAACATAGATTAAGTTTAAATAAAGTTTACATGAGTTTGATAAAATATTTAAAAGAGCTTACATTTTTAAATATCATAATAATGTTAAATTTTATTAAAAAAGGATTTACAATATAAATAAGTGATTTGACTCTTTTACTGATCAATTGACTCTTATATTATATTCTTTTTTTATTATTTTTATCTATTACTGACATTGTTTTATTATGTTACTATTTGATTCAGAAATGTGGAGTTTCACAATTTACAATATTTGATGTCTTGCTTTGTCGATGGACTCTTGCCATTTTACTCCGATACGATATGTCTTCAATAGCGAATGAGATTAATAATACCCACATCACAGAATGTATATGCATATTTTTCGTTTTTTATTAATATTTTTATTTATGTATTCGTGAATTTTTATAATATCTTTGTTTGTACATCGTTAACGATATTGCGACTTAACATTGAAAATGACCTAATAAAGGTCGAAACGTCTGTTCTTTAAATTTTTAATTTTATTAAACTTTATATTTATATTTTTAACTAATGACATCTTTTATTTACTAAGTCTTTTACTATTTAACGAATGTTGGCTCGTAGCCCTCTGTTGTTTTAATTATTTTTTAGATTTACCGTATATTAATTTAATTTAAAATTTTGATAAAAATTCTTGTATTACAGTAAATGAATGGCGAGTATTATCTTTCAATTCTAACAGAATTGAAAGGCGTTACTCATTCCTTTACCTTCAATCACAGCACGTCCACAACTTTTAGTGTAGACAGCGCACACACTGTAGGACATTCCACCCCAAAAAGAGGCGCAAACCAGTCGTTTTCATCGAGATTGGCTTTCGACGGGACCTGTAAACAGATAAAGTAATTAACACCGATCCTCCCCCTACTCTCTATTGCTGTCGTCGCACTCTGCATTCGGGTAACGGGAGGCTGCATTTAGGATAATTGCTAGTGCATCTCGCGAAAGGCCGCTTCAAACGTAAAAACGGTCATTCCGCTCGGTCGTGCAAAAACGCGCGTGCGAATTCGCAAATCGATCACACATACATACACACTTACTCACGTAACCCACAGCGCACGCGCGCACACACACCCCACCGATATTCGGCACCATGTACCTCGCCCTGGAATTGGAATGCCACACGAAGCGTGTATATCACCAATAAAAAATACGGACCGATCGTTTTAGTTACAGTCTGTTAATTAACGAATTTCTCTAAAGTAATAGCGCACAAGATTTCATCTCGTGTTATAACTTGATGTGATCTATTCATGATGTCAAAATTATGGATTCCATCGAAACTAGAATAAAATTTCGTATTAGTAATTGATATAAGCATGAAAATATGAGTAAATTATTTGCATTATATATTAGAGAAAATAATATAAAACATTAATGAGAGGTACGATTTAGACGATCAGTACGCATTCGGCAACTCTTCCTATTATATTATTAGTTTTCATCATTTTTTATATACCATTCTGTATAATAGTTTCCTGATTATCAATTCATAAAAATGATTGCTTTATAATCGGACGTAATTAAAAAATAGCATCCTTTGACGAACATGTAGATTGACATCAGAGTGAATGCAGAAGGACCTAAGGATTCGAGGTGTAATCCCGACTAATTGAATAGCAATTAGTAGCGACATGCTTGCAGAATCCACCACGTCGACCCTTCAACACCCTTCGTCATTCCAATTTGCGTTCTCATACAGCTTCTCGCGCTGTTCTCGCAGCTTACTCTTCGACCTCGACGTCTCACGTAGTAACCCTTCGTCAAGGGCACTGACATAGTCTGAAAACGGATATGAAGACGGAATTTGAATAACATGTTTACGCGACGCTCGTCGTCTTCGAGCTAATGGTCTCCGTCGACTTCTGAAGTCACCGGCAAATTTCGCATTTCGTGCTGTGGAAGCGGAAAATATACTTGCATGGAGAAAACTTAACGATGAAGCCGCGTTTCGGTATTTACTAATGAGAAATGATTAAGATTGCATCACGTTGCTTATTTCTGTACATTGAACATAATACAATAATATTATATTGTATAAAGTATAATTAAACTTGTATATTTTTGGAATGTAGATAAATATATTTTATCTTTAGAATGCAAGGATCTCAAGAAACTGTTTTAGCAAATTAACTGTAATTTTTAAATATTTAAATGTTACATTATTGATTTCTAAACATTTAAAGTTTGATATTACAAACAAATAGAGAAAAAAAGTTACATTATTAAAATAAATAATAATTTAACAGTTCTTTTACTTAATAATATCATAAACAATGGGAACAATATTATAGTCGAAATCTCTGAAGTTGATACATCCCACGTTTGTTAACTGACGAGGATATCTTCTCGCAATAGGAAGCGTTGGCAGGATATAGGAAAGATTTTCTTGGAAGACGGGGCTCGCATGTGCAGGAAATGGGATTCCTTGTCGACGACAGAAGCGTGATCGGTGTATCGAATTTGGTGGTAGCCTCCGATTACAAGGATGCGAACGTGCCCGTCGCGAAGTTTCGCCAACGAGTATAGGGGGAACAGTCAGGATGAATGTGGTCGAAGAAAGTTGGAGAGAATGATATAGATATAGAAGGAAAGGGGGAGAGAATGAGAAGATAGGAAAATACGTTATATATAGCGCTAACGGACCATTTAATGGATTAGGAGGAAGTAAATATCGTCAAAAAGAAGAAATTAACGAGAAGTTTTCGACCGATAATCCTCCTATTCTTCTTCTCTTCTCGATTGTTCCCGATTTCGTCAGATATTCGGATTTTCTGTGCCGAGTATTTGCGCTCGATGAAAATAATTTCCTGATTTTCCAATGGTTATTTTAAAAGAAGGAAAGTTTGTTCTAATCAGTTAATTGCAAAAGTAAAGTAATAAAATAAAAAGAAATTTTTATTAAATCTGCGTACATAAATCTGGTAAAAGAGACCAAGTTTTCAATTTTTATAAAGCATAAAGTATTCTTTTAGAATTTCAAGGAAAGAGACGGGGCAGAAGAGATAGGGGTAGGAGAGAGGGAGGAGAGAAAGAGAGAGAATTCAAGCATTTTAAAGATTAAAGATAATGAGCTTGAAAGGCCGAAGCTCTTATTATTGCATTCAGTGGTAGATTAAACGCTTTAATCATTAAAAAATATCGCTATTTGTATTTTTAAAATATATAAAAATGTTACATTAAAAATAAATGCATTTTTCTTTAATTGGTCTCCTGGTTTTTTATATTGCAAATAACTTTTACTATATACCTTTATATTGCACTTTTTTTATTATTTTTTGTTTTTTATACAGTATTCCAACTTAAAATACCTTAAAATGCTCAAAGAATATATATATCATAATTTATTATATTTTTAAAACATGTAAAATGTTGAATTTAAAATAAATACATTTTTATTTAATTGGTATTCTCTAATAGATATTATATCATCAAGTACTCTTCTATTCTACCAGCTACCTCATTTGTAAGTTGCATATAGCACTTCAACAATATACTTTGAAATATCAAGAGCGAATAGAGTTTCTCCAACTTTATGAATTCTCAACACAACAAGAAAAATTCTTTCAATAAAATATTACGATCAGTGTGAGAATCCGTCAACTTTTTTCCAAGACGAACTTCTCTGTGGTCGACTTGATAACTTTATTCGTCCGTCCATCCATCTAGCATATAATAAAATAGACGACGAAGCGCTCGGTTGCCGATCGTAAAATAATCATCGCTCGAGGGCAGCGGTTATGTATCTGGCGAAGATATCATCATTTTCTCGGACAATTTTGTGGAACAAATGAGGACGGTGCAGTGAAGAAGGGAGTGTCACTACGTGAGCGAAGGTAACTGTAGCAGATAGTAGGAGATAAGTCGTGTAAAAAGTACGGGGAATCTGCAACGATACGATGAGAACGAGGGGTGAGGTTAGGTTGAGAAGAAGAAGAGGGACTGAGGGAGGTGAGCGATAGGGAAGTTCCATGAGGGAAATATAGCGGAAGGGGTGACGCTAGTGCCATGAGAGATAGCGGAGAACGTAGGAGGTCGCTGAAAAAGATCGAGAGACAAATCTACCTCGCGTAGGGGGTCTGCCGGAGATGAGGCGGGTTGAAAAATAGTCGCGAAAGAATTTCTTATTAGATTGAAAATTGAAATAAACTCGTAGTGACGTCGGTTGCATCGATTCTCAAAGCTCCTACTGTACCTCGATCACACGAATCGGGTCACTGGAGGACAGATATCCTGGCCAGGATAGCTCCTAGAAACGTGACACGCATTACGATTTACGTTATTTTTACAAATACGCTTTCAACAATTTTCTTAGCTCTACTAGGTTAAATCCTGGAATTACTGTATCTAAAGAAATAATAAGAACGCCGAATTTTAAACTAAAATCTTGAAAATTAAAAAATATGAGAACCATTAGTTTTAAAAATTTAGAAGACTTTGAAGAGAAGAGAGTGATTCAATATTTAAAGAATTGAAATTTTAAATCACAATAATAAGATGAAAAATAACAAAATAATCAAAAACTCTATGTGAAGTTTAAATTATAATTTTCAATTTAAAAAAAAGTACCTACATGTAATATGTATATTTCCTTTTTCTCAGATATGTTAATGTAATACAAATTAAAATTTAGATAAGTCTGAACGTAAGTCAACGTTCGTGATTGAGCTAAATATGATATGATATATTCATGCGACAAAAAACTTTATTGAAAAATACTTTGCCAATATCGACAGATGCTGTCATGAAAAAAAATTCATGAAAGTTTATCCGAGAGATTACAAAGAAACTTTAAGCTGTTTGCATTAAAAAAATTAATTTCTAAAAAAAAATGTCGTTTTTGAATAATGTTTTGAAATATTAATGTTATCTCGGAATGTTATTATTAATATTAATTGTAACAAATTAGAGAGACAATAAAAAAATCTGATAAATATTCTAATAAAAAATATTAAATAAATAAGGAATTATTTTTAACGAAAATGTTTTAATCTTTCTAGGAGAATAATCCATCAATTCTACTTTTACCATATATTAAGAAATATTTAACAAATTGTGTCTACATATTCTTGGATTCATTTTTTGATCAATGTAAATTTTTGTAGCGATATATCATTCATACGATTTTTAATAATCGTAAAAGCTTTGAGAGAAAGAAATAAAGAGAAAGCTAATATTTTAATATATGTAACATGTACCAACTCAAACACTGCACAAATGATTATCTGGATGGATGTGAGCGATAGCCATTATTCGTGGACATTAAATCATAATGTGTGCATGTATAATCAGTATGGTATTTCTCCCGTTGAAATCATGAATCTATATTTGCCAATTTCGGAAGGAAGGAAAGGATAAAAGGGACACGAATTACTGGGTAGCGATTAATTTAACATTAATTGATGATTTGTGCGATTCTTCGTTACGAATTTCTTTTCGATTAAAGATTTCGCGTATTTTTTTCATAGAATCTCTCTTACTATCTTTTCCATATATAAATTAGTTTTTTATCGTTTCATATATACCATATATATATATATTTATATTCAGCAGACTTATGTCACAATCCTTTCGATGATTTAATATCGAATATAATTAAATACATAGATTACACAATATATATATAAAATGCTAATCAACACAATATTCTCCAAAGTATTAACTTTACTTCTCTTGCGTTAAAAGAAAACTATTAAAATCTAAAATTCTGAAAAAAATTTCCAAAAGTATTTAAAAGAAACTAATATGCATATTTTATCTTATAGTTACTATTTAAAAGTTTAATATTATTTTAAATATTTAAAATTATAAATAACGTTATAAATAAATTCAGAGTTTTGTTATGTATTATTTTCTATTATTATTGTAATGAAAATGTCTCGTTTCTGTATTCAAATCTTTTATACATATATTTAAAGTCGATATTGAATGTTCTTTATTGGTATTGTATATAGTAGCATAAATAAAGTAACACACATAAATAAAGTTTTCTTTTTAATCTCTGAATAAATACAATTTAGACACAAAGCATGCAATGCAAATTTTAGCTTTTAATAAAATGCTTGCTGCTTTTCCTCTTCGAGTATTACATATATTATAATTTTAACAGAAAAAGTTAGTTTGTTTGCAAAATCTAAAGCGTTTCAGAAGATTTGCTAATAAGTCGTTTTACATTAACTGATATTTCGCAAGCGAGTAATAACTATATTCGTGTAGATCCCGTATGTGATGTATATCTTCTCTTGCAAGCTAACTAACTATAATACTAATCGGATTTCCCGGATGAAATCTGTATGCAGGATTTCTGTCTCAGGATTGCAATTCGGTACAAACGCACCACGTACTATCACTAAACATCAGATATCTAAAACCATATCTACAATTTTCCTTCTAAATCAGTCGTTATATCAAATATATGAACGAAATAAACGACGTAAGAAAGTGATCAAGTAAATTTTGTGTTTCCATTTATCGGAAGGACGTTATCTATATTTTCGTTCTGTAATCGAACGAGTCGCATGATACTGCGCACGTAGTGAGATCGTATCCTTTTCAAAGCATTTGCGAATATTAAACGAGCTACCGCGAAGCGTAAATCAAAACGGATTCCTTTGAGGACTCCTGCGATTCGGCGCGCTCCAAAGAGTTTTGCGTCTCTTACGGTGAAACAGCGATGGTATGGCAAAACAAGCGCTAGCTAAAATCAGCGAAATAGACGCGTAAGCAAATAAACTGTATATGAGATACCGACCTGGTAAGTTAAGGATATTCCTTTGGCTGTTTGCAAACGCTAGAATAAACTTTGCTGAAATCGAACTTTAATGTAAGAGTTTTTATTTATAAATTTACAAACACACACACACTCACATGTTTAAAATAGAATAACTGTCAATGGGATGAAACAATTAGAGACCTATAGTAATAGATAAACTGGAGTTCTTTTCAAAACTCAAGAGAGGTTTTGAAAATTTATACTTTAAGAACAATCGAGAGATAAAATTGTCTTGTTGAATTTTTTAAGAAAGAACCTCTTTCCAACCTGCAGTTATAAAACAGAATTTGGCAACATCAAGCTAGTTGCATGCCCCATCGCATTGTAACAAGATCAACCGTGAAGCTGCACACACAACTGCATCCAAGCTATCGGAAATAGATTATCGCGCAAAACTAGAGACTGCACAGGATTACTTGGAATGCGATATGCAGTTTATCACTAATATGCCATTTCTCTCATTAGCATTATAGGATTCTTTATATTCCATAATATACATATATTTATAATAACATATTATATTTTAATGAGTATAGAACTTTGTAAATTATATATTTGTACTATATTATTTTAAAAAATTATATTTATATTTTAATAATAATATTATTTAATTTGTTTAATTTATAAGCTGCATTTGTATCAAAAGGTATATCCTCGAAAATATATAGAAATATTTATTATTACTTATTTATCTATACATTTTCTTTCTACTTTGTTAATGTATTTTAATTAAGTTGTGACAATATATAAAATTATTATATAATATTTCTATCTTTGTTACAATAAGAGATGTCGTCAGAGAAGAAATAAATTACAATTTCAATTTATTCTGTATACATGTGTCATATTGAATATTTGTGATTACAGGAATGAAACCGAAAATGAAGAATCATTATAGAGCGCATCAGCTGTCGGTCTGGCTGCGTCTCGTCCCAGAACTTCATCGTGCTGGAATGGAGGATGTCGATTCCAGACACAACTTGTTCCGTGGCCATAGCGACCCCAGTCTATACGACGGCTTCGTGAGACCGGATCCTCTGAGTAGGATCAGTGAAGAAATCAAGAGAAAAAACCTTAGCACGGATCCACCAACCACGACGGATTATAGCATTACGACATGCGTCAGCCTTATTCCGGGCACCAATCTTCAAAACGTCCATAATGCCAGCACTGATACTTTAGCTAGTTTAGACGCTGCTGGGTAATTATCCAAATTCATAATAATATCAAAATTATCTTTCAAATTTAGAGTACTTTTAGCTATAAGCCTCTTTTCATCTATACGAGATCAATACTTTTAAAATAAATTTCACTCGACACTAACTAAAGTAACGTAACATCTCTATATTATATTATATTTTCATATTGACTGAATTATGTCACCCGAATGAACTTACGAATTGATACAAATTCCAATTATTTGTTAAAATAGCGCACCTTTTCAAAGCATACGAAACAATTCGAGTGAAATAAATATTAATTAAAATGAAAATCAAATCTTTTCTAGCTCTAATTATATTTTTATAAAAAGCTATGACATGAAAGAAGCATCTCTATCGGAATACAATTGGATTAGCAAAAACGATTCTAACAGCACTGTACCATGAGATTGTAAATCCAGAATATACCGTTGCCATTGACAAAATTCTCGGCCTTTATTCCTCTGCAACATGCTTAAAAAATTCAACAAAACTGAGTGCCGTTAACAGCGTAAGCTGAAGCGCACTCTGCTCTTTAACTTGTTTCGAATCTATCGGCAGTTCCCAACATGTCGCTATATATATATGTTCGACCAGTAAAACTTTGCCCATGAGAAAATGGCAAGAGACGAAACGTCATTTCGTAGCCACAGTTTCGCAGGAATATTTCAGAATCATGAAAATTGCATCGTATGGGTATTCTCGACGTATATGGCTGCCGGGCAACTGTGCTTTCGTTAGAAAACTCTTATACTACCATAATAGCTTTGGAAATAAAATTTTTTGCAAACTTTATCTTAATAGAATTTCAATTTCTATTATTTAAGTAAATTATTGTTTACCTAGATGATACAATTATTGTTTAAAACATTAAAGCCTTTTAATTTTTAAATTCGCGAGAAATAAAACATATTGGACCTTTTTTTAATATTGATGTATTAATTAAGTAATTTCTTATATATGCAGTTACGCAGCGTATTCAACAGCTTTGAGCGTGACAATCGCGATCGGCTGCAGCCTGCTGATCTTAAATGTCCTGATATTTGCTGGTGTTTATTATCAAAGAGACAAAACGCGGCTTGAAGTGAAGAGCCTTCAGCAGCAACAAATGTTGAATCAACAATGTGGTCCTCGTGGTTTCACCGAATTGAAACAGCCACCACCTCCGCATTCTCATTATGCAGGTAGCGGCCAAGTGATCGTCGATGTCGAAAATGAAATGTTAAGAAGGTATTGAAATATTATTTTAATTTCTTATTATTTATTTGCATTTTTATTCTGTCGATTGTGTTATTATTAAACATTAAAATTAGCAAGCTAGAAAACAATATACAGTAAATGTATTATTAGATGTACAAATAAGTTCTCACTGTTAACTTTAAATAGTGCTAATAACGTTGTATTTAAATTTCCGAGTCTATTTATTTTTCTATTAATAAAGTTGATCAACCTGTATTTCAAAAGTCATATAGCAATTTGCAGTTACACAATTAACTACATTTTCAGTTTGATTAAAAATGAACATTGAAAAAGTACATATTCGCCATTGTATGTTTCACACTACTTTCATCGCGGTAAAACCATTGCTGTGAATCAATTTATGAGACTTATGAAAATCATGTGTTGCGTCTCAATTATGCTTATTCTTTTTTTATTTCTATCATTACAGGAATGTAATGAAAGGTCCTCCTAACGATTCTAGCGTTCCTTTTCAAGGCCAAGGAACTCATACACTGCCTCATCAACATCATTATCAAAAACAGCACCAACAGCAACATGCTACTCTTCCTCGAACTTCAATTATTCAAGACATAAATACGCAAACTCAAGTAAGCGACTTCTAATTTATTCTTATATTGTAATTGAAAAATAATCATACAAAATGTATATGAAATAACAAAATAGTAAAATGTATTTTGGGCGAAAAACTCAAGTAGCACATTGTACCTACAAAGCGTTAGAAAAGCGCTAAAATGTATTTACCATATATAAGCGCCTTTTTAGTGCTTTGTATATGCTGCTATCCTCTACTTGGAAATCAAGGAGCATAAAATGAAATATTAAAAAATATATTCGCTAACAATAACCAGCAGCTGACTCATATTATCTGTCATTTATTGTTATAATTCACTTTTTAATTTGTTCTACTTAGAAAGTTTACATAATTTCTCAAATTAAAAAATAAGATATCTTTTAAAAAATTAAAAAAATTTTATTGTTTTAATTAAGAAAACGTATAAGTTTGTAACACGAGAAATATAATTTCCATTTATTAAAATAAAGATTTTAACTATATACATTATTATATCTTATAAGTTTTCAAATTAAACAGAATTTTTATTAAAATACAATGCACTTGACTGCTTTTGCAGCAGGAGAAAAGATTTGGATAATTAAAGTATTAATAATGCAAAAACAATTAAATTTTAGAATAAGTTATTATATTAAGAAACAAATTAGGGAGAATAAAGGACAATAGAAGTCGGGAGCAGAAGACGTCGCGTAATTAAAAACATCACTAATAAGTGACAAAAACCATTTATTCGAATAACGCTTTTTTATTATAATAACAACATCTTACATATTTCGGCTAATTTTTCAGCCCTCTACAGAGAACAAATTAATTAAGGTAACTAATCAATACAATTTATTGTACACATATACAATTATTAAATTAAACCGAATCTTTATGATTTCGAAACATTTTTATTGTCCTACTAATAAAAAATTTACATACTATATTAAAAAACACCACATTTTGTTATATTTATTAAAAAATACATGTTTTTTCTTTTTTTTATGTTTATGTCAAATTTAAATAAAAATCAAATATTAAACAGAGGAAAAATTGGCAAAACAAGTTGCATAAAAATGTGATAATAAATTAAATTAAAAACTTAGTAAATTCCCCCAAAAATAGGTTAGTCAGAGAATACAGCTTCAGTTACTCATATTGTATATGTAATATATAAATTAAATTATATATTGTAACAATTATTACTCCTTTATTATAAAAATCTTAAAACGACAACAGCAAACAGTGCAATTAATTCAATGTATTATTATTATTATTTAAATTTTTGATAATAATTAATAGATTATATAAAGAAGATATCTAAAATATATTATAGGAAAGATTACGTACACGACACAAGATTAATACATATACATACATATACATAGTATTTACTCTAATATAGTACATTGCGAAGTCTGTCAAACTTTTCGAACTTAAGTCTTAGTCTCTGAGAAAGTAAGACATAATAATGTATAATCGAAATTATGATCATAAAATACGAGACGCCGCTGCTGTCCTGCATATATTATAAATAACTTTAGAAACTTCTTTAATAACATTACAAAATATGTTGTACTCTGAAAGTATAAAAATTTTTTATCTGAAAATAAATAACTAATAATGATTATGAATAATCATTTCAAATAAATCGATATAAATTAAAGATTTAACTTTCTTAACATTTAAAAAATATTTTTATAAACTTTATATACATACAATACATATATAATTATATAAGTATTTTTTATAAAATAGTTCTAAGAAGTAAATATTTCTGTACTTTTCAGGGTCCTCCAAATGGATCCATCCATTTGACGGTTCCACGGGCTCCTCCGCCGCCCAGGGCGAAGAGTCCGCCAGAGAACCAACCTCTTCTACAAAGCGCGACGGTTTCTAGTCGCGTATCGCAAGCGACGATGAGCGAAATGCGAGTGTGATGCTTGGACCCCCCTCCGAAGCCAGTCGTCCCAGATGTCCTCACGGCGTCAACCTTGCTCTAGGCAGTTCGCCGCGGACCTGTTGAAGTAGTTTGGCATAACTACTGACATTTCGACGGGTCAACGCAGGATGTCCCAGGGAACGTGAGCTCCGGACGAACGGAGGGGGGTGCTGGAGAGAGGATCCTCACAGCTGAGGGATGATCGAGCAGACATTACCAAATTTACCGAATATGAAAAAGAAAGCTCATCGAAATATACGCTATTATGGATTTAAAAGGGTAGAAATTGTACTCTGACCTTGAAAAAAATTAATTAATTAAAGATAATACGTATATTTCAAATCTATTCTACAATTTTATAGAATTCATATATATTATTAAAAAATAAAATTTTTTTAATATATATAAAGCTTGGAATATATTTCTACAATATAAACATAATAAAAATGTGGTGATTTAAAAATTCTTTAAAGATTACGATTTTGTGTAATCAAAATAATTGGTTAGTAAGAGCATAGTTTACGATTTAAACAGTATGTAAAAGGTTTCTGAAAAAATATCTTAAGCAAAACTGGTTCATATCAAAATGATGTTAAGATGAGTCATAAATGATTGAAGAGTAACTTTTAGCTTTTGAGTAAATAGAGATGAAGTAGCCACCGCATGCAGAATTTTCTTTAAAACTTTATTCTGGTAAAGGAGGATAAAAAAGTATTGCGCCCAGTGGCCTAGAAATCTTAAAATTAATTATTTTTACACATTCCTCTATCTCCCATAAGACTATAATATAATTAATGTAAATTTAACTATACATACTAATAAAATAAAACTGTAAAATTAAAAAAAATTTTTTAGTATTCCAAGTCTATTCCACCTATCAATTTGCGTAAACCATTTATATAATTCTACTTAAAGGATAATAATCATTTCGGAATTATTTTGATATCATTTTTGTTATGATGACTTATGTTTTGCTTGAATATCTTCACAATCTTAATAATTATTGATTTAACCTCTTAATAAACGAAAGAAGCAGTACAAATGAACAACGCCTTGCTTAAAAGCTAAAATTTTTATATTCGGTAGACTTTGGTTAATATTTATGGAAATACGTAAGAAAGAAAAATAGCAAGTTAAGCGATCATCCTGGATCAATCGGAATCAAATCAAATTTTGTGCGAAAAAATCAAAGAGACGCATTTCGCTAATTAGTCGATAATAAAAAATCTCTAGTCGTTAAAAGAGACGAGAAAAATGGTGGACGGCTCAATATAAATCGACGGCGATGAAGATGTAAAAAAGAAATACTCTAGCCACTACAGTGTTAGATGTTCCTTGTACATAACATGAATTTATATGTATATATGTATATATATATATGCACACACACATATATATATACATATATACCGTAAGAACGCCAAAGTTTGTTACTTTCTAAGAGAACTATATATATACATCACACGTATCATTTATCTTTTGTTTTCCGGTTGATGTGTTGATATCCACACGTGACGTCATGTTGTTGTAATGTAGAATGTGGAAAAACTATTTCGAGAGCATAACGAGCGATTGTTCATTGATTAGAATGGATTCTTTAATTGATTAAACTTGTAGTTTTCTCTCGAATCTTTTTAAATTTTAATTATTCTTTTATAGGATATTTAATTGTGTGTAAATTTTTCTTGTAAAACTTTAATTTATTTATAAAGGTGAAGTTCTAGTATTACAATTGAGGCTAACGTGAAAGGAAACTATCAATGTAAACGATATCGCTCGTTATCATTGCTCCAGTTAATACGACTGCCATGCAGGTGGCTTTAATGCGAACGTATGTATTGCACATATGAATTATGATACATGATACGCACATAACATGATCTTTATATCCTCTCCGTGTACGCGTATCTACACACATATGTGTTTTATGTATAATGAAACCGGACAATTTCAATCATTGTCATGGATGTTTCTAATTTTTTCTTCATTTATTCCGATACATTTATCTCTTTGTACTAAATATGAACTACTACAAAGCAGCTGTAATATTGTTCACACTTTCATATCTTTTATACTTCCTTTAAATTCTTAAAATTTTTACAGAATGATAAGTCTTGTTAATTAACGTGTTTTGCATTTAAATATGTCATCCACAACGTAAGTCGATTTCCTTCGGAACTGTTACTCTTACAAAACACCACAAAACAATCCGATGTATTTAATCATGTGGTATAGATTCTTCAAAGCTTGACATCCATCAAATACATATACTATACCATAAGAACATCGGATACATGGTATGTGATTATCTTTTTTTGTATAAATATATACATATATAGGTGTAAAATAAAGACTAACGTGTAAAACTACTATGCGTAATACACTGCCACAAAACTACAAAAAATAACACGAAAGGTTTACGCACACGCACGTACGCACGCACACGCGCGTACACACACACACACACACACACACACACACACACACACACACACACACACACATTCGAATTGCAATTCTTTTCATATTTCATGAAATGATAAATTGACAAAATAAAATTTATACATTTATTTAAAGATATTAAACGAAGTATACGTATGTGCAGAAATAAAAACAAAAGAGAGTTAATTTCTACTATTAAAACTAAATACTTTTGTTACTAATTTATGACCCTTTCTTTTACATAAAATAAATTTATTAAAATGTTTTAAATTAAATGTAAAACTGAAAGTTTAAAATTTTTAATCTTTAAATTTGAAGATTAAAAAATTGATAAACTTTGAACGTTACAAAAATCCTCCTTGCAAAGAACCACATATATCGATAAATCGATAGACGAAAGTCAAAATTTTGTACATATGCACCTTTACTAAACCTGATGTCAAAGGCTGCATTTTGCTTGCTTTCTGAGCAAAACGAGACGATCGCGGCCACGAAGTGGCTTAGTTAGCTCCTGAAATCCTTAAATCTTTGGGTCCTCATAATCAAAGGATCTTACCGTCCTAGAAGGATCTTATACTTTTGTAATTGAACTAATTCGAGTTTATAGAGCGGAAAGATCCCAAATTGGCTGCAAAAACACCTGCTCATAAAATGTGGATGAAGGAAGAATGTAAAAATATCTTGGAGCCGTGAGATGTCTGACAGAAATAATGGCGAAATGATCTAGATACGTTCGAGATTGGAAAAAAACGAAGAAAACGACGCCATATCGCCGAACGTAAATTTTAGCAGCACTCGCAAACGTAAAATAAATGTTGTGGGCGTTGTACGATATCACATCATCAAGTACGGGACAATCCGAATATATTAAAAATTAAGGAACAAAGCTGGTAAATAGTAATTAAAAGAGAGCGGAAGAAGAGTTAGGAAAGAAAGAAGACGAAAAGAAAAAATATGTCGAGCAGTTAAGCAGATGTTTAAGAAATTTGAATAACATATTATATATATTATACACATATTACACATTGTAATAAATTATTATATGACGGATATTATTATATTTATGTGAGACCTTTAGCTCTCTCTGGCCTCGCGCTCTTCTAGAACGATACCTCGATTATACTTTCCGGCCGAGGGCGAGGCTATCTGTTACGTTTAACATTTTGTTGTCAAATTGTAAATACATAATGATATACATGGAAACGTTGACTACTTCCTTATTACATTTAAAATACTCTTAATCCTTTCCTTTCATCATTTTACATTTATGTATATATACATGTAAATCTTACATATGTATACATATAATATATGTATATGCATACATTTATTAATTTTTAAAAGTTATCATAGGAATAAAGATATAGAATTCAGTAAAAATTGAATTTCGAATTATTGCTCTATGTTTATCAAGCATTTTATTTTTAAGAATTCTTTACTTCAAAAAAGTAACATAATTTTTAAAAACGTAATTTTTTTATTACTATGGATAAAATAAGTAAATTTTATCTTATCTATTATCAATTTAAAAAATGTTCTAACATAACTTTATAATAAAAATTCGTCGGAACTTAAAAAGAGTAATTTTTAATCTGTCTGTAATTACACATATATTTTTACTCTCTTCATATGCAATTTGCATCTTTTTAAACCAACCAAAATCTTTTTATTAATCTGTAAGGTTTTAAAAAAAGTTAATTTTTAACATCTCTATTACAATACTGAATATTTTTTCAACTTAAAAAAATTGAAATTTAAGCAAAAATAAAGATGAAATTTGAGAGTTGAATTTTGCGTATGTTGAAAAAGATCCAGGTGGAGGACTAAAAAAGAATCTTTAGAATTGTCACAACTCAGAATGTGTAATTTTTTTAAATAATGCTAAAACAAAAATGCACCAACACATTTGGTCATTTAACAATATATTCTTTTTAACAATGTTTTATTTGATTAGTTATTAATTTTCTATCATAAGGTAATGAATCTCGGAATCTACGATTAATTATGTCAAGTGTACATATAGCAAGTAAATATATCTCGTAAACATATTAAATAATGACAATGAATTGTTTATAATATAATTTTAATATTTACTTGATAAATAGTTAGCCTTGATACCATATTTATCGATACTGTGTTTGAGGTAATGCGGGCGGTATACTTTGTACACACAGGGCAAAATAGAGTTCATCGTTATTCATAGAGTTATGCCGATCATTATGTTTGTCAAAATAATTTTTTATTTGATTCTAAAGTTTTAAATAAAATAAAATGATAAGAAAATATTTTACCGAGATAATTTTAAAACTTTATTTTGTAAATTGTTATTAACGTAAAGTACAAAAGAGTTTAAATTTTTGAAATTATATAAATTAATTTTACATAAGTTTCGTAGTTATAAGTCTGTATTTTCTTTTATTGAAGTTGCTTTCACAATTTTTTTTTCGAGATCATAGGTTTAACGTAAATCGCGTTATTGATTTTATCGTTAGTACATAGCTCGTAGCTATATGTAGTCCCCGAATCGAAAATGGATGTATCCATTGTATCCATGTAAGTGCTGTATGGGCTTCTTTCTCTAACACATCCACAAAAAACGCCGGAGAGGATGGCTTGTCTTAGATTTCTCTCAGGTAACACTGAACAATTAAGTCAAAGACCATGGATGTGTTACCCGTTGGAAATATCCGTGGCTACATAGTTCTTCGTAGCTTTGTACACATAGAGGCGCCAGTAAACAGGTTCCATTTAATACTCAAGCGCGACCACTCTCAACAAGCTTCTCTCTGATTATATACCTATAATCTGTTTCATCTTTAGAAGGTATATGCATCAAAAGATCATACCGACAGATGAAAAGTTGAAATTTCCGATTATTTATATATGATAACAAGAAAATAACAATTATTAAAAACAACATACAATGCATATTACGTTTAATATTATGTTTAAAAACAATAATTAGAAGGAATATAGAATGATATTCATTTTTTCTGTATGAAAACGATTTTTAGTTCAGAATTGACTAACAATTTAAAACTTATCTTAATTTTGTAATCTAGTAAATAATGCAAAAATTTATTGTATTCTTTATGTCAAACAATGTTTAATTCCTTTTAATACGTAAAATATGATTTTGTAATGAGGATTTTATCCCAAAAACACCGTCACCTTAAATAAAAAACAGAGAAGTAGATAATATATAAAAAATGAAAAATTTCTTGGTACTGTGTGTCAAAACCTGATTTAATAAGCCTTAATTAATTATATAATTGTAATTAAGTCTAATTGTGAAATATTCTATCACAATGAGAATAATTCATACAACTACTACATTGTATTGTGTAGTATAATATGGAATTAATGATGTAGATGCGTTTTTTATGCAATACGTGTCTACGATGTAAAATGTAAATTAATTGATAACAATATTATCAGACAAAATGGGTAACTTGATATGATATCTGCTCGTTAATATGCAGAAACCTTTGTATTTTAATGAACGCAGTCCACAGTTAGAGAAAATAATATCCAAAATAAAATTGGTTATTATCCTTTACAATTAAACGTATAGTGTAAGAAATTTTGACACACATTTATATCGCATAAACCTTTTATTTTTCATCAAAATTATCTTATTTTTAATTATTAACAAATATATTATAGTTGCAAAGTACTTAAGAGATTAAAAACTAAAATTTATATTTATTAATTTTCTTATTTTTTCCAAGATAGATTAATAAATACTATTTTATATACGTTATTTAATAAAGATAAAGTAGCAAGAGGAGGCTTTTGGATTTTTGATCCTTTGAATATAAAATTTCTTCTTTAATATAAGTTATGGAATTTTCGTTGAACTTTTGCATCTAGAGTAAATTTTCTCCATCTTTTGCTTTCCACGAAAAATGTTAAATAAGTTAGTACGTCTTAATGTAAAAGATTGTGGCAAAGAACTTTCTTGCTTGAGAAAATTTTTCATATTTGAAAAAGATTTGAGTGCAACAGCTGATGAAGCGCGAATAAATGTTCTTGACTTGTCCGTGAACAGCTGCTGTATCAATCTGGTTAGCAGATCGCCTTAAACGTCGCTTGAAGCGTACTTTTACAAGGTGTGCATTCGTTATCCATTAGGGTAAGTATAGCATATGCGGTTCCGTCCCCATGCTGCATGCGAAACCAATATTCATGCACACGAACTATTCAACATGTGTACCCGACCGTAATTGAATTATCATCGTGTGTCCCCATAAGAGATAGTCAGCTCGTCATAACGAGCGCGCTGCGCGTCACAAGTTGTCACGTTGCATAGAATTAACATTGAGCGGATTAACAGCATTAAGCATTCCGACGTCTTATCAATTATGTCTACCATATCTCTATATTAATCTTATTCCTTATCTATGTTACAATTATTTCTCACAAAAATTTTGTTTTATTGCGTTTTACTCTATAAATTTAAATTTTTGTTAGTATTTTAAATTGTTAAAATTACAGAATTCTGAAACTTCTCATTATGTATTTTATATTTTATTATCTATTTAGTTCTTTTTTTTTTTTTAAATTATCTTGGACTATTTTATTTATTAATTTTATTAATTAATAAAATAGTCCTCAGAAGTATTATCGTTTATTGTTAATATTTTTCATTTCATGATTATTATATGCTACTTTTTAAAAAAAATTTTATAAAATTCCACAAAGATGTTTTACTGTGTATAGATTACCAAGATATCATGTATAATTGTATAATTGATAACATTCTTTAAAAAATTACCGTGAAACATATATTGCATCTATAATGTTACTAATAAATATATTGTAAATTTTCTTTTAAATATAATTCATAGACTGTGTAGAGATTATTGAAAATAACGATAAAGTAATTATAAGGTAATTGCTGTTATTGGAAAGCCACAAGAGAATTAAACTTGAAGGATGCTTTCATTCTCGTCCTTGTTAGGACGTGCTGGATCCCTTGGGTGTCACTTGGGTGTTAATTGGTGGTCGGGGAAAGGGCTTTCATTAGGGGTTCCGCGACGGCTCGGCGGCGGTAGGAAACGAATGCGACGAAGCTTCGAACAACGACCAATGAAGAAGAGTGCAAGAAACAGGAAGAAAGAGGCAAAGAGAAAAAGCAAGAGAGAGAAAGAGGAGCAGTAGGAGCATTCCTGACTGGCAGCCTACCACCAATGTCTCGTTTACCATAATACAAGACCTTCGACGAGGGCAGCTCGTCGCTGCAAACGGTAGCGATACATCAGATGACTGTAAAAAGTTATGGTTCTGTCTTACTTGCCATGTTAATTATTATTTATTTGTATCATCGTGACAATTAGTAAGAGTACCGAACGACACTTAAAATGCAAAATCTCTTTAGGATAATCGTGAAATCCTCTTATGCCTTTTAATTATAAAGTGCATATTATAATTTTTGAATTTTTGAAAATTTATATATAATATTAAAGAGTTTCAAAGAAATTACTTTTTACATTTAAAGTTATTGGCTACCTTCTTTTTTAACTTTTTATGCTTTTTTGTCCCATTTCATTTCTTCAGATAAGTTAAGCTTTTCGATATTTTTTATTCTGATTGGTAAAAATCAGATTTTATTCAGCTAAATGACGGACAGTAATGCTTCTAGACTTAGTACTTGTCCACGTTTCCTTGTCAACGATCGTTACCCGTTGATGTTCATATTATCGTAGTAAAAGGCTATTGCATTATGCTTTAAGACCTGAGGCGAGGGTGATGATGGTGCAAGAAAGTCTTCAATCGGCTGTTTCGCTCGCGACCTTCGCCATAGACGAAGCAATTGTCGAGTGATCATTCATGGATGACCTATACAACCTCAGGATCAACGTGTCACCCGAAAAGATTAGTCCTCCGAATACCGGCGTGAGATTAATTTTCTTGCTATATCATCAGGAGCCATTTGAATTTCGCCATTTGAACGATCACTCTTTTATTTCAAATAGTTGATTATTTAGAAAATTTTAAATTTTGGAAAGAGAAGTTAAAAAAAACTGTGTAACACATGTACGAATTTGAAATTAAAATATACGTCCTATAGATATTAGAAATGAAATTTTTACAGACACTTTAAAATATTTATTTTTTAATTTCTATATTTGTTTATACACTATATATTTTTTTATCGCCACTAAATAAAAATAAATACGTATTGTAAAGTTCTCATATTTTAGTTAATTATTTACATATTTCTTTTTTATATTTATACAATATTGTTTTATATTTGCTTCCTTTTTGCTTGCATCGAATATTAAAACATTTTAAATTAAATAAACAAATAACGGTCAGATAATTGAATGTTGATAAACATTGTAGTTCCGATTAGGGAGCTCTGAAAAAGGAACAAAAAGGACGGAAAGGCCCAGATTGTGCTACGTTTTCGGCATTGTGGGTCCCTTGACGGACCTCTGTCTCCCTCCCATCACGAAGGATGCGGAGTATCTCTCCCCTCTCTCTTCGTCCTCCTTCTACTTCTCTTTCGGTCTCCGCTGTCCCTTACCATTTTAACTTTCCTGTCTTCGTTTCACCCGGTCGTGCGATCCGCACACAGCACTTCTTCTTCAGTGGCCGGTGGTACCACTCTCGGCTAGATCTCGCGCCAAGTACATCTCCTCTTGTTCTTTCACCACCACCAACAAGGACATCCAAGTAACCTTCTTGAGTCAAAGTGATCTTACTACATTGAGGCCTTTACGGTCCCGTTGGAGAACCAACCCTGTTTTGCCAGGTCTCAATTTTAGGCTTGCGTAAGATTGAAGGTATAATGTGATTGTGATACGATTTGGGGAATTTATTTCAGTGTTTTTAAGTGCGTACTCTTTTGTGGATGCCTATAATGTTAAAACCAGTGAATTTTAAGACTGGAAGATTTTAGTAGGGTTGTGATATAAAGAGGTGCTTAAGAACAACAATTGGAAATATTGACCGGCTTCTTATAATTGCGCTCTAAAGTAATATTTTTAAATTTGTTTACATATTAAAAAATTAGATATGAAAAAGCGTAAGAATTATAATATTAAAAGAGGAATTCTTTATTGCACTGCTTTAAAGACAAAACATCTACGTAACAAGGTAAACCTGACAGACCTCTAATATAAAGCAAAGAAGTTAAATAGGAAATTGAAGAATTAAAGTACTAAAAATATCAAATGATCAATCAATCATAATGTTTAGAAAAATAGTGCATTTTGATAAATATAAATAAATTTTAACACAAAATAAACGTTGGAATTGATGCAATATTTTACGCAAAAAAAAAAAAAATTATAAAAATTATAAATTATTATAAAATCTTTAAAATTGAGTTATTAAATAATTAATTACACATAATGTTTAACATCAAGCGGTAAGAAAAATGTAAACTGCCTTTTATAAATATATACGTACAATACACTACACTCACATTAACAAATGCGCCGAAATGCAAAGCTAATTCGTTAGCATTTAATTAAGGTTAATTTCGATAAGAGAATTTGTCGGGTTAATAAATCTCTGTTAATTGGACGCGTTCGCTCATTCACTCGATCTCTCCTTCACGCGAATTTAGTCACGCGAATCTTCGTGGCGCGAAATCGTCCTCCCTTAAGGACCATCCACACAGCAAGGTCGCCTCACGATGTCCCGCTTTCTCATCAGGACATCACTCGAGGCTTCGTGACTGTGTTTCTGTTTTGACACCCGTTTTGTATTTTCGTGATAAACGCGCTATTCATCAACGTCGCGCTGGAAAGACATCCAAGAATTTATACGCCCCCGAGGCGATCCTTAAGAAGGATTGATCGAAGGATCAGGTGTCAGCAATGCATCAGCATTATACTGTCACCATACATTGCTTTATTTTATCCTTTAAACGGTAAATTAAGTTTCAATTTTTAAGAGTCAGAGTAACCATATTTTCAACGGAAAGTGTAAAGATAAATATCTTTATTTTAACACACTTACTAAATAATCTAATATTATATTTAACTATCTATATAATATATCAATTTTAGGATTTTCTAATTGTGATGTTTACCGCAAAAATTGAATAGTAATTTGGTTGTATAATAAATATTTACAAAATATATATATTAATCAAGAGAGAAAATATTACTAATAATATTTATTAAAATTTACTTTTATAAATTGCTTAAAAATCTCTATTTCTCTCCTCTCTCTCTCTCTCTCTCCTTTTACTTTTATCTTATCAAATCATACCGAGTTTTATGTTTCATTTTCTGTTAACTTCCCTCCATAGAGACATAACGTACTCTTTTCAATATGATATTTCACACATATGCATTTTTGTGGTTGCCTTCGGAAGCCACTGTAATAAAATGGACAAACAGATAGAATCACACTCACAACATTATAAATTAATAAGAATGTTTTTATAGAGTATAAAGAAAATTAATAATATTAAATTTTTGCACATTATAAAAGTTTAAAAAGCACTTCGTGTAACCGAATGCGCGCGTGCGGCATAAAGATGCGCTTTATTTTTCTTTTATTTAGCCGACACGCATTTGTCAACGTATGATCTTTGGCGTTGAATTAATGCGTGTTCTTTGAGGCCGTGCGCCATCTTCGATTCGCCACGCGCGGTTTTCTTCGCACCGCTTCACACGAAGCGTGATGGATTAACCACTGGCAAATCAGGAACGAAAAAATCCTCTGACAGTTGGCGAACACGTCCGTGATAATCGATTCTGCAGGAAGCCCCCAAGTGAATCTTCTTCCCGAAGGAGTAGAGTCAAGAATTGTGTCTAACCACGAAGAAAATGTGGTTACTTCGTAATAAAAAAATCCATAAAATTAGATTCCTGACCTATCTAGGAAACGCAGCACATTTTTAGTTTTTTGGGAAAAAAAAACTTTGATAATGTTACAAAGTGAAGTGAGTGATAAATAGTTCGTGAGTGATCGTTTATTGCTCGAAAAGATTATTTGTATCTCTGATAAGTCCGTACCGACGAATTAAGACTACAGGATTATCCAAGGATTCAGGAAATCAGTGTTAAATGAAGAAGAAAGAAATTGTCAAGAATATAAATAATTTTTACTGCTAATACAAGTGAGTAAATTCCATGACAAATTAATAAATTATTTTTTTAAACAAAATTTAATAAATTTTTTCATAAATTATTAAATCGTTTTATTTAGAAATAATTGATTTTGCGAACCATTGAAATATAATATATTTTAAAATTAAAAATCCTATTATTTGGAGATGAATTTTACTACTTACACAACACTCACTTAATTACGTTTACAAACCGGCATTAAACTATGATGAAAACATGAAAAATAGGTCAAAGGGGGAAAGTTTAAAATATGCATCGTTTCGTATTTGCATGAGGCAACTATTTAATACGAGCGAAGCTTTAATTCGAAAATTATACGTTTAATCGACGTCCAGCGAAGTATCAATATATAGCTATACTTTACTGTCGCCAAACGGGACCAATAAATATTCATTAGATACCTCCATACCCCTCCTATGCCTTTCCACTGATCTTCCATTTGCATATCACAATCAACCTCATATCATTGTTGACTTTGAACGTCGAGATTGCGCTCGTCTGCAAACGCCGTGTGTCATTTCAGGATCGTACTATCACACCAATCAGTTTCCATGTTTAACTGTACTCATACGCTGCCATAAAATTCTTTGCTAACTTCTTACAAATTACAAATCCAAGATTTGAACTGCTTTGCTTTAAATTTAAATTGATTAAATATTTTAAAATAAATATTGATTATACGAAGAAATATATATATGGAAAAAATTATATTTGACAATATAAACTGATGTAAACATACCATCGAGCCAAAATTTATCGTTTTATTTTCATATATGTAAAAGTCAAATTTACGAAACAGATATTTGATTTTTATTCGCACTTCTTCATCACCATAATCACTTTAATTCGTAGTGGATGAAATTTGAAGTGAGCATCTCAAAGTAATACGAAACTAGATACCTGCGGGCGTTAAATACCCGCAGGGCAAACGGAGGATCAGGACTTTAAAGGAGATAAGGACTTGAAACAGCCGCTAGAGAGAGGAGAGACAGTACAGCGTTCTTATTCAGGAAGATCTGCGATCTTTGATAAGAATGTGTAATTCACACGATTGCAAATGTTATTATATCCAAAAATTATAGCATAATAGTAAACAATATAATTCCTAAAACATCATAAGTATACAGATTTTTAATAAATACACTACAATTACATTTGCTGTAAAATACAGCAATAAAATAAAACGGTTTTTCCAAATCTCAACATAGGTATATAACCGATTTCCTTCAATAATGGGAGCAAAAAGTGTTCTGCTCGGAAATTCTGCAATTCATGCTATTTCATGTAACAAGTCATACATTAAGGAATAGGCACATGTGAAATATGACAAACATGATTTTGCGGTTAGAAGAACAAATTGCAACTGTCATAACTCAAAAGAAAAAATTATAATAATCTTAAAAAAAAAGCAACATAAAATACATTACATAATATGAGCGTTATTTTTAAAGTTTAAAACATACGATTTTTAATGAAGCTTTGAAAACTGAAATACCTGTTCGCGCGTAAAGTAATAATATACACATATTTTAAATTTGCTTAAATCCGCGGTCTTGTGCTTACACGCTCTCTCTTCCCCCTCCCCCTTCCCCCTCCTTTCGTGTATATGGATACACTATATATGTATGTATATTTTATGACATAAAAAGTCTCTGTTGATTATGAGTTTCTCTCTGTACCTACTTAATGTGTCAAAAATGCTATATATTTTGATTACGTATTGAAGAATTTTTTTGAAGAAATATTATTATTGAATACTATATCCCTTTGAGGATCGATGTTTTTTTAAGTAACCTTATCATTAAGAAGATCATTAAAATTTCTCGGAATCTCTGAATTCGATTCTGATATCAAAATTTAAAAAAATAATCTGATTAAATATAGTAGAACTCGATTTTAGGATGTTTTAAGTTTTAAATTTTATTGTTAGATATTTTAAACGTAACTTAAAAATATCAAATTTAAAAAAAGTAGTAACTTGTATGAAGAAAGATCTAGTGTCACACAGGGTTCATAATCAGAATTTGAAAGTCAGTTTGGAAATCAGTATCAATTATTTACGTAGCATTGAGATAAACTTCGAATAAAGCAAATCTGAAAATTTGATATTTTACTTTATAATTAAAAACTCCCTAAAAATAATCAAGTTTTATAATAATAATGAAATTATTTTTTAAATGTCCACTAACAATAAGTATATATATTAAATTTATAATTTTTAATATTTTATTTTTTACTTTATTTTGAATAAAATATTAAATTGTCCCATAAATCAAGTACCTATCATAAAAATTAAACAAATAGTTTTAAAATAAAAAAAGATGGTCTCAAACAAGATCACCGGTTCACAAAGGGTTAAAAATTCTAAAATTATTTATTCTATCAACGTGACATTCAAACACTTTGTATTATGCTTTTAATGTGTTTGTATTGCATCACATTCTTCGAGCAGTATAACGAAATTAAGAATAATGATAACAATGTTAGGAAATTAACAATAGAGTGTGCTTGAACTTTTTATAAACGTTAATGGCTTTTAACAAGACCGCCATGAAAAATATATCATGTACGTGACCCCTTTATTACCGACGAGGTGATAAGACGCTATTGTATATACGCGCCAACTTTTTCTTGCCACTCTTTCGCCATTGAACTAGCTAGAAAAAATAACCACACTGAGGAAATCATGCGACGCGGAAGAGCGAAAAACTTTGTCGTCGAAATTTATAATGAATCTTGAGATCATTACTTTATTTTTAAAATGTTTTAAAAATATTTTTTTATTTTTATAATCGCCATTTATTATTTACAATATCAATGTTTGTTATTTTTTAACTTTTACTATTTACACAAATTGAAACAAACTTTAAATTGAATACCTATGTATCTCTAAATCTAAGATTGGTACAAAAATGCATTTTATAATTACTATTTTAAAATACGTGTACATAATATTGTGTGTGTGTGTGTGTGTTATATAATTACAATAATTCTAAATTGAACGTTTATTATAGATATTATCAAAGTTAATTTTTAATCTCTCTTTAATATTTAGTTAACTTATTTTCCAAATTTTATTATCCAATTGGTTCTAATATTCCGCACTGCGGTAAAATTCATGATATCCACAATTTGAAGAGAAATGATCGCAAATCGTCTAGCATGATTACCGCGGCCGATAAGAATGGCAATCGAGATGCAAATGCCAGGCTGCCGAAAACAGACAAATCACAGGTGATTCACCCTTCGGCCTCGTAAAGAGCAGAGCGATAATTACTACAATTGTATGAGGATAATTCCAGAGTCTCATAATCGTTGACATTACATTGCATGTGTCGTAAATGCAAATGCTGTTAAGGATCTAAGATGAAAGATTAGCCAGTAAAAACTATGAGTACACATTGCACGCACACGCTTATACTTCCTGCGGAAGCTGACGATATATTGTTATTTTAATTCTGTTATTATTAATTCTTTCTTGTATAGCACGAAAATTACAAGAAAATTATTTATTAGTAAAATATTATATAATATTTTCATTTATATATAAATTGTATAGAATGTATAGTGATATTTAATTATATTAAATATAATTTTTAAACAGAAAGAATATTTTCTGACACATATTGGATTTTTTTAATATAAAATTATTTATATGAAAAATGCAAACATGAAAATATTAAATTATAATTTTTTATCACAAATAAGATATATGATATAAACGTATATAATATTTATATACATGTAATATATGTAAAATATTGTATAAATGAATTGTCTCAAAGTAACAAAAATATATGTAAAAATCAAAATTTTGTAATAGCAAGATGACAATCGGGAAATAGATAAGTTAAGAAATGGAAAGGTTCAGATGTATAGTAGATTGAAATTCCTTTAATTTATGTGCGTCGTGTATAAAGTAACACGCTTATTTCCATCAATTACACAAACAGCTCTTCTCAGCATCTCCGTTTCTTCATTTTTATAGCCAACGCACCTTCTTTTACCTTATCTTTCTGCAATCGCAAGGATCGTAAAATTCGGTACACGGTTACCGTTTCGAGAACGCTGATCTAATGGTAGATTACTCTTTAAGAAAGACAAAGTTTGAAGTATTTTAACAAAGAGATTCACAATTTACACTTGTAAATAAAAACGCAAGTGTCTCTTAATTAAGAATCATATATGAAAATTTAAATTGCATTAAAGGTAATTAACTAAATTTACACTCTTATTAAATTTGATTTAAATATAATCTATCAAAATTATACTAATAAAAATTATTTATTCTATCAAAATCATTAATTACTATAAAAATGTGTATCAAATTGTTTTGTAATGATATACATAATATTTATATGCAAAATCGCAAATGTAACGAATAATTACCACAAGAATATATGTTACATTTTCTTCTAATAATATTCAAAAATAAGATTGCATCTTTCTCTTATTTGATTTATCTTTATTGCTTTAATTTCCATTTGTTTAAATTGTCTTAGTTTGTTTTTAAAGTTGTAATTAATACATTTAACGTTATAAATAAACAAACATTTCTTTGGTTTAATAAAAAAATCGGTAAATGTTTAGTAGAGTACAGTTTAAACGAAACTTTGCCTATAATTGCAAAGTTTGCTAGGTTCGTACAAGGGAATGCGATCTAAGATGGTAGATTAGCTGGTAAAGAAAAGCCGGGATATACGCGGGCTCGCACGCGTGTAAATATGGGGCTGGTAAATAGGCATCGAGTCTCTCTCTCCGACTGACCGCTTGTTCGTTTGACTATCTTTGTACCGGGATGCGCATATATGAACCTTGCAAGTCGGTACCCATTGCCCACGTTAAACTATACATATCGTTATCGCATCGTTGCTTAAAGCCACGCGGGCCTCGTTTTGTAGCTTCTTCTTTATTGTATCCGATAAAAGACAAGCAGGAGAATTACTTCAAAAAATAAATTTTTATTTTTATTCTTGTGTTTGGTATATCAATTATATTGAAGTATACTGCATATTTCTTTTTTCTTTAAAACATCTACAATTGTTATACTAAATCTTTATTTATACAATATAAATAATATGTTTACATTAAAGTGAACAATTACCTGAGACACATTTTCATACCTTAATTAAAACTAATGTGTTATTAACAGCATATTGTACATTATTGATTGTTTTCCGGCTTACTATAGTATTTGAAAACACTACGTAATTACAAGTTACTAGAAAAAGTAAAAATATGAGTATTATTTAAAAAATTAAGATTTTAATTAATATAAAATACGGTTTTTTTTTCTATAATAGGTTTAATGGAATTACATATTCAAAAATTCATGAAGAGTAGTTGTTAAAAAATGTATGTTAAACAATAACTATAAAAAATAATATTTTACAAGAGTTCATATTTTTCGCTATTACGATGTAAAAATACACCAGGTGACTGTTTCCAAGTTAATCTTTAGAAATCAACAATTATAAGTCTTCTCTTTATAAATCTCCTTATCATCTCAGTCATTCATTATCTAATCTGACTTATCTTGCATTCCTATTTATCTGCTGCTCTACTTTATTGCATATAGGTAACAAAAAAAATGGTTGTAACAAGCTAATAGTTGGCCTAAATCGAGAAAAAGAACCAATCGACATTTAAAAAATAATTATTATCAACTGCTTGGTAAATTTCGTGGCTACTCTCCGCGCATCTCGTGCACCTCGAATGGATTTTTCGATATATCTCGATGGCGTGTTTTGTGCCTCTCGCAACCATGACCTTCCGACCTCGTTCGCTTGGTACACGATATACTATATAATTAGAGAGTCAGAGTGGTGAGGTCCATCCCTCTCTAACCCCTCTGCCCTTCTTCTCTTCTTCAAACCTGAAATTTTCTTGTCGAAAGAAAGAGCGAAAAAGAGAATTAGAGCGAGAGAGAGAACGGGGGGGAGGGAGAGAGAGAGAGAGAGAGAGAGAGAGAGAGAGAGAGAGAGAGAGAGAGAGAGAGA